>NC_060183.1:51362933-51600433 GCF_021184085.1 Oncorhynchus gorbuscha | reverse complement strand
GCCAGCCCTGCCCCGCTGGCACCAGACGCGCTCCCTGTCTTTAATGAGTCTGTGCCATGGCCCCGGAGACAAAGAGCAGTGTGGGAGCGTGCCACTGGCCCACAGGGGCTCCGGCGGGCCTCATTCTCCCAGGACAGACTGCTCCTCTGTCCTCCAGAGTCACTCTGCTATAGACCTGGCTCTGGAACAGATCACAGTCTACTTTGCCCTAATTAGGAGCAGCTCACGGAGATGGCCTAACAGAGGGAATGCTGGGATTCAGAGAGGCTGAGTCCTTTCCCACACTGAGATGAGAGTATTGCTGTATTTAGGCCTTTTCACTTGCTGGCAATAAATGTTGAATCAGAAGTGTAACGTACGTTTGAAGTTTACATACACTTAGGTTGGAGACATTAAAACTCATTTTTCAACCACTCCACACATTTCTTGTTAACAAACTATAGTTTTGGCAAGTCAGTTAGGACATCTACTTTGTGCATGACACAAGTAATTTTTCCAACAATTGTTTACAGACAGATTATTTCACTTATGATTCACTGTATCACAATTCCAGTGGGTCAGAAGTTTACATACACTAAATTGACTGTGCCTTTAAACAGCTTGGAAAATTCCAGAAAATTATGTCTTGACTTTAGAAGCTTCTGATAGGCTAATTTACATAATTTTAGTCAATTGGGGGTGTACCTGTGGATGTATTTCAAGGTCTACCTACAAAGTGCCTCTTTGCTTGACATCATGGGAAAATCAAAAGAAATCAGCCAAGACCTCAGAAAAACAACTGTAGACCTCCACAAGTCTGGTTCATCATTGGGAGCAATTTCCAAACACCTGAAAGTACCACGTTCATCTGTACAAACAATAGTACGCAAGTATAAACACCATGGGACCACGCAGCCGTTATAACGCTCAGGAAGGAGACGTGTTCTGTCTCCTAGAGCTGAATGCACTTTGGTGTGAAAAGTGCAAATCAATCCCAGAACAACAGCAAAGGACCTTGTGATCATGCTGGAGGAAACAGGTACAAAAGTATCTATATCCACAGTAAAACGAGTCCTATATCGACATAACCCGAAAGGCCGCTCAGCAAGGAAGAAGCCACTGCTCCAGAACCGCCATAAAAAGCCAGACTTTGGTTTGCAACTGCACATGGGGACAAAGAGTGTACTTTTTGGAGAAATGTCCTCTGGTCTGATGAAACAAAAATAGAACTGTTTGGCCATAATGACCATCGTTGTGTTTGAAAGAAAAATAATATATATAATAATAATATATATAATAATAATATATGCCATTTAGCAGACGCTTTTATCCAAAGCGACTTACAGTCATGTGTGCATACATTCTACGTATGGGTGGTCCCGGGGATTGAACCCACTACCCTGGCATTACAAGCGCCATGCTCTACCAACTGAGCTACAGAAGGAGGCTTGCAAGGGAAGGAGAAGGCTTGCAAGCCGAAGAACACCATCCCAACCGTGAAGCACGGGGGTGGCAGCATCATGTTGTGGGGGTGCTTTGCTGCAGGAGGGACTGGTGCACTTCACAAAATAGATGGCATTTTGAGGCAGGAAAATTATGTGAATATATTGAAGCAACATCTCAAGACATCAATCAGGAAGTTAAAGCTTTGTCGCAAATGGGTCTTCCAAATAAACAATGACCCCAAGTATACTTCCAAAGTTGTTGCAAAATGGCTTAAGAACAACAAAGTCAAGGTATTGGAGTGGCCATCACAAAGCCCTGACCTCAATCCTATAGACGTTTTGTGGGCAGAACTGAAAAAGCATGTGCGAGCAAGGAGGCCTACAAACCTGACTCAGTTACAACAGCTCTGTCAGGAGGAATGGGCCAAAATTCACCCAATTTATTGTGGGAAGCTTGTGGAAGGCAACCCGAAACGTTTGACCCAAGTTAAACAATTGAAAGGCAATGCTACCAAATACTACCAAATACTAATTGAGTTTATGTAAACTTCTGACCCACTGGGAATGTGATGAAAGAAATTAAATCTGAAATCATTCTCTCTGCTATTATTCTGAAATTTCACGTTCTTAAAATAAAGTGATGATCCTAACTGACCTAAAACAGGGACTTTTTACTTGGATTAAATGTCAGGGATTGTGGAAAACTGAGTTTAAATGTATTTGGCTAAGGTGTATGTAAACTTCCGACTTCAACTGTTCATGTGTTGCCTCATCCAGCCTGTGTTTTGGGGAGAATTGCCATGCATATGTACAGTGCCTTCAGAAAGTATTCACACCCCTTGACTTTTTACAATTTTTTTTGTGTTACAGTCTGAATTTAAAATGCATTAAATTGAAGTCTTGTGTTACTAATCTACACCCAATACTCTATCTTGTCAACGTGGTGTTTTGATTTTAGAATCTTTTACAAATTAATTAAATATGAAAAGCTGAAATGTCGATAAGTATTCAACCCCTTTGTTAGGGCAAGCCTAAATCATTTAAAGAGTAAAAATGTGCTTAACAAATCACATGGACTCATTCTCTGTGCAGTAATAGTGGTTCACATTATTTGTTTATGATTACCCCATCGCTGTACCCCACACATACAATTATCTGTAAGGTCCCTCAGTCAAGTAGTGAATTTTAAGCACAGATTCAACCACAAAGACCAGGGAGGTTTTCCAATGGTTCCAATACAGATTTTGTATTTTAAAAAAGCAGACACTGAATATCCCTTTAAGCATGGTGAATTTACTATTTAAACTTTGGATGGTGCATCAATACACCCAGTCAGTACAAAGATGCTAACTCAGTTGCAGGGGAGGAAGGAAACCACACAGGGATTTCACCATAAGGCCAAGGTGACTTTAAAAGATAATTTAATGGCTGTGATATCAGCAAACTGAGGCTAGATCAACAAAATTGTATTTACACCACAATACTAACATAAATGACAGAGTGAAAAGAAGGAAGTGTGTATAGAATACAAATATTCCAAAACATGCATCCTGTTTGCAAAAAACACTAAAGTAAGCACTGCAATAAATGTGCATAAATACATCTGAATACAAAGCATTATGTTTGAAGCAAATCCAACACAACATGTCACTGAGTACCGCTCTTCATATTTTCAAGAATGGTGGTGGCTGCATCATGTTATGTGTATGCTTGTCATTGCCAAGTACTCTGGAGTTTTTTTAATAAAAAGAAACTGGATAGCGCTAAGCACAGGCAAAATCCTAGACAAAAACTTGGTTCAGTCTGCTTTCCAACAGACACTGGGTGACAAATTCACCTTTCAGCAGGACAATAACCTAAAATGCAGGCCAAATGTAAGTAGCAACAACATTTCCTAGGACATAGACATATCTGATATTGGCAGAAAGCTTAAATTCTTGTTAATCTAACTGTGCTGTCCAATTCACAGTAGCTATTACAGTGAAATAATACCATGTTATTGTTTGAGGAGGGTGCACAGTTATGAACTTGAAAAGTTATTAATAAAACAATAAGGTACATTTGGGCAGTCTTAATACAACATTTTGAACAGAAATACAATGGTTCATTGGATCAGTCTAAACATTTGCACATACACTGCTGCCATCTAGTGGCCAACATCTAGTTTGTGCCTGGGCTGCAATAATACATTATGGCCTTTCTCTTGCATTTAAAAGATGATGGTACAACAACAACAAAAACACATGTTTTTTTCTTTGTATTATCTTTTACCAGATCTAATGTGTTATATTCTTAGACATTCAGTTCCCATTTCCACAAACTTCAGTGTTTCCTTTCAAATGGTATCAAGTATATGCATATCCTTTACTGTAGACTGTAAACTCTCCTTCCAGACTCACATAAAACATTTCCAATCCAAAGTTAAATCTAGAATTGGCTTCCTATTTCACAACTAAGCATTCTTCACTCATGCTGCCAAACATACCCTCGTAAAACTGACCATCTTACCGATCCTCGACTTTGGCGATGTCATAGCTGCACCCACCCATAGCACACGTTCCAGCAGGTATATCTCACTTGTCACCCCCAAAGCCAATTCCTCCTTTGGCCGCCTCTCCTTCCAGTTCTCTGCTGCCAATGACTGGAACGACATACAAAAATCTCTGAAACTGGAAACACTTATCTCCCTCACTAGCTTTAAGCATCAGCTGTCAGAGCAGCTCACAGATCACTGCACCTGTACATAGGCCATCTATAAAAAGCTCTAACAACTACCTCTTCCCCTACTGTATTTATTTATTTTGCTCCTTTGCACCCCAGTATTTCTACATTGTACACTCATCTACAGTCAAATCTACCATTCCAGTGTTTTAATTGCTATATTGTATTTACTTTGCCTCCACTGCCTATTTATTGCCTTTACCTCTCTTATCTCACCTCATTTGCTCACATTGTATATAGACTTATTTTTCTACTGTATTATTGACTGTATGTTTGTTTTGCTCCATGTGTAACTCTGTGTCGTTGTATCTGTCAAACTGCTTTGCTTTATCTTGGCCAGGTCGCAGTTGTAAATGAGAGCTTGTTCTCAATTTACCTACCTGGTTAAATAAAGGTGAAAAAAATAAATAATAATATCCGTGCTTCAGGTCCTGAGCTACAGGCAGTTAGGGTATGTCATTTTTTTTTAAAGGGGCGGATCCTTAAGAGATTTTAAGATGCACTCCGGGATCTTAAGCACAACAATGTTGTAACATATATTACGAATTGGATTTGCAACATATCATACAAATATATATATCTTTAAGATGACGTAGTACACAATTTAATGACATAGTACACAACAAAACGGGGACCACTTTTGGCTCATGAGCATCACTTTCAAAACTACTGGCTAAAATGATCCAAAAGTTTGAGAGTGCATCTTTAAATCAGCTTAAAGATCTATGGCAAGACTTGAAAATGTGTGTTGAGCATTGATCAGCAAAAAACTTGAGAGAGCTTGAAGAATTTAAAAAAACATATTGTACTATCAAGGTGTGCAAAACTCTCAGATACTCCCAGCTGTAATGTCTGTCAAAGAGGATTCTAACATATATTGACAGGGGTGTGAATACTTATCTAATCAAGATATATGTTTTATTTTTCATATTTTATTTGATCAAATGTTAGAATTTGACATTACAGAGTATTTTTTGTAGATCGTTGACCAAAAAATGACAATTAAATCAATGTTAATCCCACTTTGTAACACAACATAATGTGGGAAAAGTTAAGGGGTGTGAATGCTTTCTGAAGGCACCGTATAGGAGACCCAGACCAGTAGGGCAGCTCACATGTCATTTGTCTAAAAGCCTTCTGATGACAGCATGCAGGTGTTAGCCTTCAGGGGCAGGCAGGCTGTACATATATTCGTACCTGGTATCCTGTGACTGTTGTGCCTAGTTGTCTGATGCAGTGCGTGTCTGTGTGTGTCTCTACTCAGACTCTAAAGGCCTGTCTAACCCAGGTGAGGTGGAGGCTTTGAGAGAGAAGGTCTACGCCTCTCTGAGGCCTACTGCAAACAGAAATACCCAGATCAGCCTGGCAGGTACGAATACACGTACCTCCCTCTCTTTCTTTATATCTCTCTTTTCTCGCTCTTCCTCCACTCGTCTGTCAGTGTGTTTGGCAGAAATTGCTTTATGTTTATATTGTACATGTACGATTATGTCATGGTCAACCCTGTCATGACTTACTGTATGTCAACATTTGAGACAACATCTTGTCTAAATCCATGTCTTACTTTCTGTCACGCTAATCACTGCTTTGTGTCTTTGATTGGGTTAGGTTTGCCAAGCTGTTGCTACGGTTACCAGCCCTGCGCTCCATTGGTCTGAAGTGTCTGGAGCACCTGTTCTTTTTCAAGCTCATCGGGGACACGCCCATCGACACCTTCCTCATGGAGATGCTAGAGGCGCCCCACCAAATGACATAACTGCAGGCGGTGCGTCACCCGTGTTCCCCCCCACCCCCTCCACCCCTAACCCGCTGGACAGCGAGAGTGGTCCTGCAAACCGTTCCCCCTTGAGAGACTGATGTCTCCTCCCTTTCTACCCTCTTTGATGTGTTTCAAAAAACAAGTTCAATGTATATGGTTCTGTTTTATATATTGTACAAATATATATAAATATATATATATAACTCATGAGAGACAACGATGGACTGGAGATGAAACGGACCGAGGAGAAAATAAGTGTTTGAAGCCATTGTTTTGTAAGGTGAAACAACAGCAGAGTAGACCAGGTGTAACATGTAGCTGTTGAACTGTTCCATCATTGGATGCACAGCAGCGTAGTAATTGGGACAATCGTGTTTTGGACTTGTTGAAGAGAGGCGGGGCTGCATGGGCTGTCCCTGGCTCTCACTTTTAGAACTAACTTAATGTTCTGTGTGCAGAGGGGAAGAGTCAGGCCCGGTCTTGTCTGGTCCGATACAGTCCGGACTGGTCCGGTTGGGTCTGTTTTGAGGTGTATTGTAGACAAGGACTCAGAGGTGAGAACATGTAGATGAAGGTCTCTGAACCCAAACTCAGCCGTTTCTCCACATCTCCTTATTCTATTAGCACTGTGTGAACATGAGAGGAGAGACGCTACATCGGTCCAGTGTTCAGAGGCTCATATAGCTTCAGAGACTGATTGGAGTGAAAGCCTGCAGTGTGGCCTCTTAGGACCAGAGCTGATGACCTCCATGTGGCGTGACCGTCTGCACAGAGAAGCTTCTCTCTGGGACTACTCATTCTGGTGTACTGGACTGACGTTAGGCACAGTGTGTATCTGGAGTCTCCCTGACATAGGCCCTATACTACATGTCATTACTGTGTGATCTGGAAGGTTGCCACCGGAAGGAAAGCAAACAGATATATGTTCTCGTACTACAATTATTTGTCCTGTTTCCTGTCTGAGTTAAGGTGACCACAAAATGAAGAAGAAATAGACAGATGATTTGACTGAACTGTACTGTAAGGAAATAGTGTCCGCTGATCTGAACTAAGTGCTTTTTAAAGTGATGCCATGTCTTTGTCATGTCTCCCTCCACCTCTGAGACCTTTTGTTCCACTCTTCTGTGAATTTCAACACACCATGATTGACCTTCACACAGCAACCACGCCTGCTGTTCCTCACAGTGTAACCTAGCTTTAGAAGGTCTTTGACCTGTACTGGACATTACAACCACACACACACAGTGTTGATGGTATATGTTTCATTATTCATTTGCAAAACAATTTGAAATGACCTCTGTTTTCACCCCGCCCCCGCTCTGCTTCAATGCAGTCATGTTTATGGCTAGATGTACTCTTATTGCTTGGCACTTAACCTCAGTATCGTGGAGCTCATGCTGCTCCATTGCAAGCTCAACTCTGGGGCAGCCAGATCATGCTGAGGCCCAGGCCATCCATCCACTCTGACTGGAGGATGTGGGCCTGGTGAAGAGACAGAGACAGTTGACTACTCTGCTGCCCAGGCTCCCCTCACCGGGATCCATAGCCTGCACTTCTGTGGACAACACAGTTTCATTTAAGTCAAATGAAAATGTTAAATATGTAACGTTATGTATAAATCTGCTATATGCCCATATTGCGCTTTTTTTCTTTCTATGCTACAGCTGCTGCATAACTATGCATCTAGTGTTTCTTTTCTCCAAAGATTGTCCATGGAGTGGTTTCGCTGTTATTCTAAAAGGGGTGGTTAAGCCCTGTCCTGGAGGACAGCAGATTGCTTTGGATTTCAATCAACTTTATCAGAGATCCAGGAGCGAGTTTGGCAGTCCACATTATGATAGCAGACGAGGGAGAGCCACAGAGAAATAGAATAGAACATTTGCTTTGCGATAGAGAGTTTGACCAGCGAGAATGGAGAATTTGGTGACTATGGGAGAGCTGTGACTTCCCCCTAGTGGAAGAGATGCAGCACTGCAACATTACTTGAATTTTGTACAAGTATTTAACCAGAAATGGCACTTTTTCATGACATTATCAATGTTCATTTTTGTCTTTGGTCAGTCAAAACCTCAACGTGTTTGCTCGCAGAAAGATTGAATGAATAACAATAACCTCAGCAGGATTGATTGACACGTCCTTAGTTCAAATCTAGCTTGTGTATTTTAGTGCAGTGATTGCATTTTCATTAGGTCATATTTTAAACTATTTTGGAGAAGATTTGTGTTTAGGCCAATTCTGTCTAAACAATATTTTTAATCGAGGCTAATTGTAATTGTCAAAAAAAACAAATGAATTGGCTCATTGTTCAAATGATACCAATTTAAGCACTAGTAAAAGTAATTATCTGGAACATGAGTAGGTCAAATCAAACATTTCAGAAAAATAACCACATGCTTTTTAGATGTAAACCTGCTCACTTGTGTGTGATGTCTCCTATTCTCTGCCTGATCAGGTTAATGTGATTCAAGACCCCAGGTGTATACTGTACGTTAAAGCCATATGCAGATGTGCAAGCTCGCTCACTCCTGCAGGGATTGGACAGAGAAGGGTCCTCTGGATGGATACAGAAATGATTAGATAGAATGAATAGCTACGGAAAATGCTTTATATACCATAAAGCTATATTTTGTCTAGATGTGTACATATTTATAAATATCTCTAATTCCGTTCTGTGTTTCCAGTTCCAGTTCATTTAGAGCAACAGGGAGACAAGTAGTTCAGTTAAAACTATCTGAGCCAGGCCTGATTCCAGTGTTATACTCAATAGTTTCTTGGTGTTTGTCAAAAAATGTCACGTACTTTTTTACATTGACCTCGATTCTCTAAAAGCAAAAGTCTTCAATCAACCAGCATAATACAAGGACTGCAAAGCCCTAACCCTCACCAGCTAACAGCTGTTCTATATGGGACCTGAAAACAGCAAAACAAAAATGGGTTATTACACACAAAAGACATGAAGCCCTCCCAAATCTATTTATTGCTTAGCAACTTGTATGTTCAACGTTATCAGGAAATGCTGAACTCAATGACACAATCACAGATTTCTTTGTCGAATTCAGCAAAATGTCAAGAAATAAAAAAAACCTTCCTGACATGTATTTTTGTACAAAGGTAATTTTATCCCTTGCTTGTGTACTCTGTACCTGCCATTTTCCTCCTGTGGGCTGTTGTATACATTGTTTGTGTAAATGTTGATTTAAAATGGGGAAGGAAAAAGTGAGAAGAGGTTGCAGTGACACTGGTAACTGTCGCCTATACTTTGCCTTTTCGGGCCTATCGATACGATTGTCCTCTCATTACATTTTGGTTTATTTTTACCGAGTTGGAAAACGTCATCTGTTCTTTGTGGGTTGTTCTCCGATATTCTATCTTTCATGGAAAGACAAAAAGATTATTAAAAAAATCTCAAAGTAAATGTTGATGCTGCTTTTATCTTTGTGCTGTTATGTGTTGTCCTCTCCCCTAATAAAATTACATTTAAAGAGGACTGCCTGAAAACAGCCTGTGAGACGTCGATTCGAGTCAGAAACAGTTATTCAAAATTGACTAGTTTAAATAGGATAATTGGTCATAAAGTGAGTCTCATCGAAGTTTGGAACATCCATGGAGGTTGGGTTTTGATTTGATCATGTCCATTTTCCTACTAACATGGGTTGAACAGCTGCGGAGATTGCTATATCTAATAGCTTAAATTGAGACAGACCTGCCTAGCAGCTCCGACTTTGTTCACATAAGGCAACACGTTGCGCATTTTTTACGTTACGATGTAAAACTTCTCAACTTAAAACATCCTTCGCAAAATAGTCAACATTTCACGTCTGTCTCAAGGGGGTAAAGCATCATTAACCAAACGCGGTATCGGCTAGGAAACACCTCCAAGAATGAAATCTCGTTTTCAAATGATCAAGAGAACACATGCCAATTGGCATGTTCAGTGGCTCTAACGTCGTCACGCAGTTATAACGAATTTGTTTAGAAAGTGCCACTGATCACCACATTTAACATCTTAAAAAATGCTCTTTATTAATTCACAAGGTATAGCTGTCAAATGCAAATTCACAAAATCCAGATTGACTAAATGCAGACACAGAATTTCATGCAGTCCTTGATACCACTGCAGTGCAATGAACAGCCAGAAAGGAGAGCAGGAAAACAAGTCCATGTTGTGTATTGAACTACTAGCTATCAAGACAGTTAAACAAGAACGATACAGAAAGACAGCCAAAAAATATTGCTTGTCTTAACAACACATATGTTGATGTAGCAATATGTACAGAATGTGGAGCACAAAAATACTTGCATTTGGTCACTGTGCTTTGAAATCTAAACCAGGCTGTGTTAACGTAATGACAGCCAGACACCGAGTCAGGGCCAACATAAGAACAGTGCAAGGCAATGGACTGGATGCATCTCGAAAATAATCATCCAAATGAAAAACAGCCTGAGTTCATTTCTTTCCTCACAATTGACATTACTTTGAATATAAGGATTGAGGGGAGACCAGTAAAATGCACTGACAGTACAGGCAAGAGCCCCTTCAATGTAGGCTCTTGTCGATATACTTCTCAACCCACCGTTTACACCTGTGAATTCTAGAGGGATCAGTTGAGCACCAACAATGTACTATACAGAATCAGAACACACCTAGTAAAATGTAGGAGTTCAGAACAAGGCAGCACTCGCTGTGTCCGAGCATAGTGTCGATACCAAACTAGAGAAACTGTTAGTTGAGTGACTTGTAGAGAAGTGGTTGAGAAACTGCTGGCAAAACTAAACTCCTAGTATGTCTAATTAAACTCGACACGCTATGGAAATTCCCCTGCGAGGGCCAGTAAAACTCGTCCATTTGTCAAAAATGTATTTAACCCCTTCAATGCATTCTGAGCTTTGAATATTGTTTTATGATAAATACAAAACAACAAAAATTCACCTCAAGCTCTCCCCTGTATGAAGCTTTGTTTCAACTCCTCTTCATAGACTGTTTAATTACAAGTATTAGAAATATGACAGTTACCACTTATCCATTAGCCTGGTCACAGATCTGTTTGTGCCATCATGTCACCAACATGTTTGGCATGACACAAACAGATCTGTGATTTGGCTACTGATCTACTGCATTTCAATGAGACTTACAGTGGTTAAAAGTGACATGTCAGACACCAAAACAGTGAAGCAGCCTGTTAGTCTGAAGAAAAAACACCTTACATGGTGAATAGGAGAACTTACTTGAGGCCAATCCAATCTGGCAAAAACAAAGCGTGTATCAATACTAAGACACCTACACATAGAGAGTAAAAGCATAAGATACAATGTGAGCATTTTCCTCATGAATGACAAAGGGTGATTCTCATATTCCAATTGATGAAACACAAACCTCCAGCTCACAGTAAGAGTAAGGCAGAGATAGTAGAGCATGTAAGGGCACAAGCAAGACCAAGCAGAGGGTTGTGGTGGTTGAGTTGGGGTTTGCTCTGGTTCTGGTTCTGGATGAAGGGTAGGTGTGTGGTTGTGGTGGTTGAGTTGGGGTTTGCTCTGGTTCTGGGTGAAGGGTAGGTGTGTGGTTGTGGTGGTTGAGTTGGGGTTTGCTCTGGTTCTGGTTCTGGGTGAAGGGTAGGTGTGTGGTTGTGGTGGTTGAGTTGGGGTTTGCTCTGGTTCTGGTTCTGGGTGAAGGGTAGGTGTGTGGTTGTAGTGGTTGAGTTGGGGTTTGCTCTGGTTCTGGTTCTGGGTGAAGGGTAGGTGTGTGGTTGTGGTGGTTGAGTTGGGGTTTGCTCTGGTTCTGGTTCTGGGTGAAGGGTAGGTGTGTGGTTGTGGTGGTTGAGTTGGGGTTTGCTCTGGTTCTGGTTCTGGGTGAAGGGTAGGTGTGTGGTTGTGGTGGTTGAGTTGGGGTTTGCTCTGGTTCTGGTTCTGGGTGAAGGGTAGGTGTGTGGTTGTGGTGGTTGAGTTGGGGTTTGCTCTGGTTCTGGTTCTGGGTGAAGGGTAGGTGTGTGGTTGTGGTGGTTGAGTTGGGGTTTGCTCTGGTTCTGGTTCTGGGTGAAGGGTAGGTGTGTGGTTGTGGTGGTTGAGTTGGGGTTTGCTCTGGTTCTGGTTCTGGGTGAAGGGTAGGTGTGTGGTTGTGGTGTTTGCTCTGGTTCTGGTTCTGGGTGAAGGGTAGGTGTGTGGTTGTGGTGGTTGAGTTGGGGTTTGCTCTGGTTCTGGGTGAAGGGTAGGTGTGTGGTTGTGGTGGTTGAGTTGGGGTTTGCTCTGGTTCTGGTTCTGGGTGAAGGGTAGGTGTGTGGTTGTGGTGGTTGAGTTGGGGTTTGCTCTGGTTCTGGTTCTGGGTGAAGGGTAGGTGTGTGGTGATGTTCTGGACTTGCGTTCCTTTTCTTCTTCTAGTTGAGGCTCAGTCCTCAAGGCATTCGGGTCCAGCTAAAAACAGTCAAATGAAAAGTACAATAAAATGAAAATACAATAAGCACGCACGGGGGCTTAGCAGTCGCTCCTCCACAGTTTGATGGTTTTGTCGTTTTCTAGCGCCGCAGACGCAATGATGTTCTCTGTGGGGTGGCAGGCAGTAGAAATCACCACATCTAGGACAGAGATGACGGGAGGGAGAAGAGAAAAGCAGAGAATGAAAGACATTTTGTGAGCATTTTTCACCTCAAAGTAGTAATCAGTTTCATCAAGCTCTGACTACTCTACCTGTATGACCCTGTAGTTTCTGTACGATCTCCTTGGTCTGCAGGTTCCAGATGTACACCATGTTGTCCTCCGAGCCAGAGACAATCCACTGAGAGATGCAGAGCAAAAGAGAATGATACTTCATAAGAAGCTTTTGGGAAAAGCATACAAATCATCATCTCGTAAATCAGATTTTTTTGTTGTTGTCTTATTATTATTTTTAATTATATTTTATTTAAAAAAAATACCTTTCCACCGGTGACCGAGAAATTTGCAAATATGCAGTACTTTTCGTTTTTGTGGCCGGTGTATGTTTTCAAGCACTGGAATGAGAGGAGAACACTTACTGAAGAGAACTGAAACATCTGAATCAAGAGCATTCCACAACACCATGGTTGGAACATGAAGACATATCTTACCTTTCCTTTGCTGTAGTCCCAAAGCTTCAGGGTGCTAAAATAAATCATAATAATCCCCATTAGAAGACAGCATCCCAACAGAAACGATGGTGAATAATTAATTAGCATTTATGAGTGATGAAGAGGTCTTTTTTTGTTGTAGATTTGCTTGAGCGTTCCTTCCCAAATGAAACGCTTTGGTCTAGTGGTACTGGACAGTCCAATAGGGCCCACTACTGGTGCAGTAGCGCATGACAAAGATGCCGTGGTACCGGACAGTCCAATAGGGCCCACTACTGGTGCAGTAGCGCATGACAAAGATGCCGTGGTACCGGACTGTCCGATAGGGCCCACTACTGGTGCAGTAGCGCATGACAAAGATGACGTGGTACCGGACAGTCCGATAGGGCCCACTACTGGTGCAGTAGCGCATGACAGATGCCGTGGTACCGGACAGTCCAATAGGGCCCACTACTGGTGCAGTAGCGCATGACAAAGATGCCGTGGTACCGGACAGTCCAATAGGGCCCACTACTGGTGCAGTAGCGCATGACAAAGATGCCGTGGTACTGGACAGTCCAATAGGGCCCACTACTGGTGCAGTAGTGCATGACAAAGATGCCGTGGTACTGGACAGTCCAATAGGGCCCACTACTGGTGCAGTAGGGCATGACAAAGATGCCGTGGAACTGGACAGTCCAATAGGGCCCACTACTGGTGCAGTAGCGCATGACAAAGATGCCGTGGTACTGGACAGTCCAATAGGGTGCCCACAAAGATGCCGTGGTACTGGTGCCCACTAGGTGCAGCGCATGACAAAGATGCCGTGGTACTGGACAGTCCAATAGGGCCCACTACTGGTGCAGTAGCGCATGACAAAGATGCAGTTCTCTACTGATAATCTAACACTCACTTGTCCAATGTGGCAGCCAGGATGTATTTGCCGTTTGGTGAGAACTTCACAAATGACACCGGGGGGTTGTCATCATCTGCAAAAGACCAAAGAATTCACTCACAGAAAAATACTATACAATTTTATACATTTCCCATAAATTTATAGAAAAGAATGAAATGTATGAAAACATAAGCAAATATTAGAATATTCACACAAAATACGCACATTTTACCAGCAACGGCATCTTGTGAATAAAAGGCTGTGCGTAATGACGTAGGCCACACAAAAAGCACGTTGTCATGTAACTTTTCATAAACAGAATTTAAAAAGACATTCTATGAGTTTCCATCCAATTTATATGATGATGACGGTGGTTTTGTCACAACAAAGAATTCTGTGATGAACAGCAAAAGTGCCAAACTATGAGAGCATGCGCTCTAGTGCAGTGGATACATGAGATTAGAAATAAGAGCAGGATCATTTTTATTTGTCAATTGACAGCCAATATTCAATCATCATGTCACCAGCATAAAAATGAACACCCTGGATATCTGTTGAGGAAAGCAGCATCTAACTCATCACCTTGCACTTTCGCCACCCTGTGAAGTTCATCAGAACATGTTTGATCTGTAGCCTAATAGACTGTGCATGCTTTTTTAAAGTCCAGGTAGTGGGACGACACAACATACGATCGCGTGACTGCAAATTTACGTCGATATGATGGTTATTCCACAATAAATAGTTTCCACTGCAATTTGTCACATGATCTAATAACAGACAAGAAAATTATTCACCCGTCTAGCGTATTTGATTTAGTCAATATTTAAGAAATGTACCAACAATTTGATAGTTTCCATCAGGCCTGTTGAGACATTTTTATCCGATATGCAAACAAATAAAAATGGTTGAATTGAAACCTGGTTACAGATGCTGCCATTCTGGCTGGTGAAGCTTACCAATTAGTGTTTTCAGACATTGTCCCGATGCTGTGTCCCAGATTCGGCTATGGACAGACAGAAGATATTAACGTCAATACATTTCTCAAATGATATCCAAACACTCCCAATATTTATGTTAAATTGTCCATCATTAAAACGCAGATGTTCTTTTAAGTTACACTTACAGGCAAAGTACATTCAACAAATTATATATATATATATATTTTTTTTTATCCCTCACCAGAGGCCATCGTAGCTGCTAGACACAATCAATGAGCCATCTCTGTTGAAATGGACCTACACAGCAACATAGAGCAGATTAGAGATGTACAGTGCCTTCGGGAAAGTATTCAGACCCCTTTTTCCACATTTTGTTGTTACAGCCTTCTAAAATTGATTAATTAAACACATTTCCTCAGCAATCTACACACAATACCCCATAATGACAAAGTGAAGTGAACCCACACAGAAAAACCTTATTTACATAAGTATTCAGACCCTTTGCTATGAGACTCGAAATTGAGCTCAGGTGCATCCTGTTTCCATTGATCATCCTTGAGCTGTTTCCACAAGTTTACTGGAGTCCAGCTGTGTTAAATTCAATTGATTGGACATGATTTTGAAAAAGCACACCTGTCTATATAAGGTCCAATAGTTGACTGTTCATGTCAGAGTAAAAACCAAGCCATGAGGTCGAAGGAATTGTCCGTAGTGCTCCGTGACAGGATTGTGTCGAGGCACAGATCTGGGGAAGGGTACAAAAACATTTGCAGCATTGAAGGTCCCCAAGAACACAGTGGCCTCCATCATTCTTAAATAGAATAAGTTTTGAACCACCAAGACTCTTCCTAGGGCTGGACGCCTGGCAAAACTAAGCAATTGGGTGAAAAGGGCCTTGGTCAGGGAGGTGACCAAGTACCCGATGGTCACTCAAAGAGCTCTAGAGTTCCTCTGTGGAGATGGGAGATGTACAGTGCCAGAAGGACAACCATCTCTGCAGCATTCCACCAATCAGGCCCCTATGGAAGTGGCCAGACAGAAGCCACTCCTCAGTAAAAGGCACCTGACAGCCCACTTAGATTTTGCCAAAAGGCACCTAACATTTACATTACATTTACATTTAAGTCATTTAGCAGACGCTCTTATCCAGAGCGACTTACAGATTGGTGCATTCACCTTATGACATCCAGTGGAACAGTCACTTTACAGTAGTGCATCTAAATCTTAAAGGGGGGGGGGGGTGAGAGGGATTACTTATCCTATCCTAGGTATTCCTTAAAGAGGTGGGGTTTCAGGTGTCTCTGGAAGGTGGTGATTGACTCCGCTGTCCTGGCGTCGTGAGGGAGTTTGTTCCACCATTGGGGGGCCAGAGCAGCGAACAGTTTTGACTGGGCTGAGCGGGAACTGTACTTCCTCAGTGGTAGGGAGGCGAGCAGGCCAGAGGTGGATGAACGCAGTGCCCTTGTTTGGGTGTAGGGCCTGATCAGAGCCTGGAGGTACTGAGGTGCCGTTCCCCTCACAGCTCCGTAGGCAAGCACCATGGTCTTGTAGCGGATGTGAGCTTCAACTGGAAGCCAGTGGAGAGAGCGGAGGAGCGGGGTGACGTGAGAGAACTTGGGAAGGTTGAACACCAGACGGGCTGCGGCGTTCTGGATGAGTTGTAGGGGTTTAATGGCACAGGCAGGGAGCCCAGCCAACAGCGAGTTGCAGTAATCCAGACGGGAGATGACAAGTGCCTGGATTAGGACCTGCGCCGCTTCCTGTGTGAGGCAGGATCGTACTCTGCGGATGTTGTAGAGCATGAACCTACAGGAACGGGCCACCGCCTTGATGTTAGTTGAGAACGACAGGGTGTTGTCCAGGATCACGCCAAGGTTCTTAGCGCTCTGGGAGGAGGACACAATGGAGTTGTCAACCGTGATGGCGAGATCATGGAACGGGCAGTCCTTCCCCGGGAGGAAGAGCAGCTCCGTCTTGCCGAGGTTCAGCTAAAGACTCTCAGACCATTGGAAACAAGATTCTCTGGTCTGAACAAACCAATATTGAACTCTTTGGCCTGAAAGCCAAGCGTCACATCTGGGGGTAACCTGGCACCATCCGTACTGTGAAGCATAGTGGTGGCAGCATCATGCTGTGGGGATGTTTTTCAGCGGCAGGGACTGGGAGACTAGTCAGGATCGAGGGAAAGATTAACTGAGCAAAGTAGAGAGATCCTTGATGAAAACCTGCTCCAAAGCGCTCAGGACATCAGACTGGGGCGAAGGTTCACCTTCCAACAGGACAACCACCCTAAGCACACAGCCAAGACAATGCAGGAGTGGCTTCGGGACAAGTCTCTGAATGTCCTTGAGTAGCTCAGCCAGAGCCCAGACTTGAACCCGATCAAACATCTCTTTGCAGCAACGCTCCCCATCCGACCTGACAGAGCATGAGAGGATCTGCAGAGAAGAATGTGAGAAACTCCCCAAATACAGGTGTACCCAAAAAGACTTAAGGCTGCAACCGCTGCCAAAGGCGTTTCAAAAATGTACTAAGTAAAGGGTCTGAATACTTCTGTAAATTCCTGTTTTTTTATTTATAGATTTGCAAAAATTAATAAAACCTGTTTTTGCACTGTCATTATGGGGTATTGTGTGTAGATTGATGAGGGCTAAAAACAACTTAATCCATTTTAGAATAAGGCTGTAACGTAAGAAAATGTGGAAAAAGTCAAGGGGTCTGAATACTTTCCAAATGCACACTGACCAGATGGTGTGATAATCAACTACTATAAGCTAAAAATCTATTATCTGAAGTACATTGTTTTTAGGTTCATTGAAGGTGTCTACATGAGCATAATCTCTTACTGCAGAGACTGGGTCAGAGTGGGCCGGCAGGGTCTTCAAGCATTTGCCGGTTTTAACATCCCATATCCGCACACTCTCGTCAAACTAGAAGAGAACTCATGTTAGCACACACAGCAACAAATATTCATCACTCCTTGGTAGAAATCAGGGTTGGCAATAACCTTTTCTATGTAAAAATATTACAATAGCAGTGCTGCATTAGTAGGTAGGACTCACTGATCCAGACACGATGAGATTGGACTGGGGATTAAAGTTGCAGCAGAAGACATAGTTGCTGTGGCCTTTCAATGTCTTCAAACATTTCCCCTGCAATAGGAAATGAGTGGGTTTAAATGAAACATGTTCACAGTATGAGCTCATTATGGTCGATCCAACATCCACTGCATGGAGGGTCTCGAAGTAGTGATTATGATGCAACTGCAGAGAAAACAGTTGAAGGTAGTTTAAGGAGACGTCGCTGAATAGCATTAGTGCAATGCCTGGAAGTCTACCAGAACAGCAGACTTCCTACCAGTCATTGTGCTACAGCTAGTTAGCATTGGCTTGGGAAACTACCTCTTAACTTCCATTATACTGCACGCAGAGACATAACAATTGTATTCAAGAGTTCATCTGACTCTTGGTAAGTAGAAAAGTAGACAAAATCTCACATTATCCTTTTAATACCATGACAACGTGGGCGGGGGGGGGAAAAAATCCCTACCCAGTGGGCTTGACATGATAAAGACGTCTTTTATTAGTTGAAATCGGGTCGAGATGTCTTATAACCAAATCACAACCAGATTAAGATGTTTTTTTCATGAAGTCATTTAGACATATAAAAAACACATCTTATTTGGATTGATATCTGTGTGAAATACATCAATTGGGAACTAATGAATTTATTTAAATTGACTGATTTCCAAATATGAACTGTAGCGCCGTAAAATCGTTGGAATTGTTGCGTTTATATAAACATGTCCATAGTGTTTGTAGGCCATGCCCCCATTGCATATAAGACACTAGAACAATTATTCAAATTGTAGTAATGTTATTTTTCAGCGGGGCTTACATGATTCAGCTTTGCACACTTGGCAAACAGCTGACAGAGCGCACCAAAGCGGGTTAGGGCCTCGTGGCGTACTGTACTGGGCTCGGGCCTCGTGGCGTACTGTACTGGGCTCGGGCCTCGTGGCGTACTGTACTGGGCTCGGGCCTCGTGGCGTACTGTACTGGGCTCGGGCCTCGTGGCGTACTGTACTGGGCTCGGGCCTATTCTGTTTGAGACCCGGGGGACTTGGCGTGGACTTGGACTCAGGGGGGCTTCATACGGGCTGAGCTCTTCCCAAGTCCGACAGAATAATATTACTCTGGGCTCCAGCTAAATGGTACTCGGTCAGAGTAAACTTCAGTTTATCTGGACAGATTAACTTTTTAAAGAGTAGGGCCATTTTAGGTTATTATTCAGAAGGTGATGAAATATCAATAAAAAAAATAAAACAATGAAGTGATATATTTAACCTCCAAGTAATTGAATTTGTGACAGTCTCTGCAGTCCTATAGCTATCAGAGATGGTCCCTAATTTAGATTTTTTTTCTGACGCTATAAATGCTTTTACTACAGGCTATGGTAGTGTTTTTCAAAGTTGCATTCCACTCAATTGAAATGTGCACATTCACTTCCACATGTTTTCTAGGCAACCAGCATAAGATAAACATGCACAATAATACAGGATACCCTTATAACATTTCACTGCCTTTAAAATACAGTACAACTGCAGTACAATTAAATAATGGTTTAATTAATGATACAGCTTGCTGTGTGTTGGATTCTAATAGTAATCTTTGTTAGCAAATTGCACTGTTTATTGTACTGCACATGTTCTTGTTCAACAGAATGCTGTTTTGATGTTCTATTATGACATTAACAAACAAGTAGGCCGGTCTTATTTCAGTATCCTACTACAATCCACCGGGATTTACAAAACCCTGTTTTTTAAATGACATTCATTTGCATCAATAATTACCCCAGAAATTACTGCACCTGAATTAGCGGCGGTTTGTTGGGGGAAATATTTGCTATTTTAGCTGCCAAACGTTACCCCCTGGCTAATCCTCCATGGACATTCTAAATGTACAGTTTTAACTGCTGGAGCCATTGGTTGTAGCTAGCTAATTTAGCTAACGTTTTGACCTTTTGATATCAGTCAAATATACCTGAGAGTCATGTCTAGTTTCTCCCTTGCTCATTCTCCGTCGCTCAGCCAAACTCAAACTTTCCACGTTGCAGAAGAGATTTGCCAATTACACCCATTTCTAACAATGTGTTGTGAGAATGATATAACTTTTGAAAAAAATATCTTTACGCACTTCACATTTTTTTTATTTGACTTTAAGACTGCCAAGCTGTCCTCAATTTGGGGAACCTCTGTCCGAGACAATGTCCTCAGGATTATGGAGCGGTGTGTTTATAGAAAGTTGTGTGAATATTAACATGTTAGGATTAAAGCAAAACTTTACCATTAAGGATTAGCCAAAACATTTCATTATCTAACTGCCATTTCATTTTGTTATCCTCTGAAAATGTTTCAGATTGATGACCAATGAATTAAATGTCCCACTTCAATATGAAGGGTCAGAGGAACAAATATGCCTTTGCCACCACGTGTGTGTGCTCAATTGTAGTTGGTAAGTAAATGTGAAAAGTTGAGACATTTGACAAACAATGAGACATTTTTAGTAGACTATGACTGTTAAAGATATTATACTGTGCATTACTGTTCTGTCCTGCATGCCGACATTATGCCAATCATTCATACATTTTCTTCTCTTATTATGCTTACAGTAAGTGTCATGAAAAGCCATACGACTCAGGAGGTCGATCCACCGTTGGCCCCCCGGAAAGTCCTAAAATATGCCCCTGACCTCCACGGTGGAGGACGCAAAGTATGTACATGAGCTGGTTGCTCTATTTTGAAGCTATAAGTGCCACAAACTTCTTCAACTGGAAATACTTTTAGCCGGCTGAGTCCACAGTGTCTTTATGAATGTCCTTTTAAAATCTATAATTGATGAAGTTGTAATGATTCTCTTCAACTGCAGATCTGACCCATCACACCACTCTTCAAGAGGGCCACTACACTCCAAATGGCATTCTATGCTAAAAGGTCCTTGATGAGGTCCTACACCATCACACCACTCTCAGTAAACATTCAGAAATTAAAACAATGGGCTTGTATATACACCCCGTCCCAGTCTTTCTATGCATGTAATGTCTGTGGGTGAATTATGAAACAATCACTGTATGCAGATGGGCAAAACATTGATGCAGATCTTTTCTTGATCTACTTTAAAATGTCAGAATATGTTGCAGACTTTAATTTTAAATTGGTGACTATGGGAAAACACAGAAATGTAATGAACAAGGTTTTCAACATCCAACTATATCCTCTGCAATACTTTTTACAGTACGTAATACACTGTAGTCTGGTTGTTACTACCAGGTTATGATGAGGGCTTAAATATGACTTTATGACCAACTGGTAGTATGGTTGTCAGAAAAATACGTAATATTGTGGTCAGCAAAAATAAATTTAAAAGAAGCCAGGTTCGATCAGAATAAGATGTCATACTGATGTTTTTTTCAACCTGGTTTTGCCCACTGGGTCTTCACTAGATGCAGATAACTAATGTAAAGCTACCCTGAGGTGCTACAGTTTCCATGGCGACTTAAAGTTCACCTTATTCTACACCAAAATAGAAATGGACTGAATTGTTGGTAACATGTTGTTCAAGCCTTGCCACACTAAAGGGAAAGTGCTCAGATTAAAGCCAGTAAAATCTCAAGGCATGAGAGCTGATTCGTTACGGTAGATGCTTCTGCATCCCTCTCGGCAAGAGGAAGCAGGAAGTCCTTTATCCCTGCAGTCATTGCGGGATTTGTTTTAGTAAACAGTTTATAGAAAACACATTAATATATTTCTGAACGATGCATTGCGCTGCTATGTTGACAATATGACTCGGTGGCACAGATTAGTTTGATTTGAGTAGAGCGCTCCACCATCACCTGTTTTAGCCGGTCACGTGCCCAATGGACCCCAGTTCAGTCTAAACATATTCCCTCATTACTCTAATGAATAAAACTTCATTCATTGTTGTACGCTGCTTTTTCTTTTCCATTGTCTGCACTTTACACCACTCCTTCCAGTGCAATTTGTGTACATATGTATATTTGGTGATGTGTACATATGTATATTTGGTGATGTGTATTTAGGGCTGGGCGGTAATACTGTATTTTACTATACACACACACACACACACACCACACACCACACACACACACACAGGTATCGATGAATGGACCGGTTTTGGTTTTTACTTTACCTTCTTTAACAGTATTTAAATGTTAAATGTGCAACAGCCTTGTGTAATGTCAATTTCTTTAAGCTTACGCACTACTTGTTTACTCTTTGCTCCCCTTCTGTTTTTTTATTTTGAAAAAAAATAATGCAAAAATGTCAAAAAAATATTATTTTCAATTAATACATTTTAGAATAAGGCTGTAAGGTAACGTGGAAAAGGGAAGGGGTCTGAATACTTTCCGAATGCAGAGTGTGCGCGCGTGCACACACACACACACACACACACACACACACACACACACACACACACAAAAAAATACAGTCAAATGTTTGGACACACCTACTCATTCAAGGGTTTTTCCTTATTTTTACTACACTGTAAAATAATAGTGAAGACATCAAAACTATGAAATAACACATATGGAAACATAGTAACCCAAAAAAAAAGTGATAGAATAATTTAAAATATATTTACAATTGTTTAAGTAGCCACCCTTTGCCTTGACAACAGCTTTGCACACTTTTGGCATTCTCTCAACCAGCTTCACCTGGAATGCTTTTCCAAGTCTTGGAGTTCCCACATATGCTGAGCACTTGTTGGCTGCTTTTCCTTCCCTCTGCGGTCCAACTCATCCCAAACCATCTCAATTGGGTTCGAATCGGACTAAAAGGACAGACTTCCACCGGTCTAAAGTCCATTGCTCGTGTTTATTGGCCTAAGGAAGTCTCTTCTTATTATTGGTGTCCTTTAGTAGTGGTTTCTTTGCAACAATTCACCCATGAGTCTGATTCATGCAGTCTCCTGTGAACAGTTGATGTTGAGATGTGTCTGTTACTTGAACTATGAAGCATTTATTTGGGTTGTAATTTCTGAGGCTGGTAACTAATGAAAGTATCCTCTGCAGCAGATGTAACTCTGAGTCATCCTTTCCTGTGGCAGACCTCATGAGCCAGGTTCATAGCGCCTGGTGGTTTTTACAACTGCACTTGCAGAAACTTTCAAAGTTCTTGACATTTTCCAGATTGACTTACCTTCATGTCTTAAAGTAATGACGGACTGTCGTTTCGCTTTGCTCGTTTGAGCTGTTCTTGCCATAATATGGACTTGGTCTTTTACACCAACTCTACCTTTTTTTATTTTTATTTCACCTTTATTTAACCAGGTAGGCTAGTTGAGAACAAGTTCTCATTTGCAACTGCAACCTGGCCAAGATAAAGCATAGCAGTGTGAACAGACGACACAGAGTTACACATGGAGTAAACAATTAACAAGTCAATAACACAGTAGAAAAAAAGGGGAGTCTATATACAATGTGTGCAAAAGGCATGAGGAGGTAGGCGAATAATTACAATTTTGCAGATTAACACTGGAGTGATAAATGATCAGATGGACATGTACAGGTAGAGATATTGGTGTGCAAAAGAGCAGAAAAGTAAATAAATAAAAACAGTGTGGGGATGAGGTAGGTGAAAATGGGTGAGCTATTTACCAATAGACTATGTACAGCTGCAGCGATCGGTTAGCTGATGTTTGAAGTTGGTGAGGGAGATGAAAGTCTCCAACTTCAGAGATTTTTGCAATTAGTTCCAGTCACAGTTAGCAGAGTACTGGAACAAAAGGCGGCCAAATGAGGTGTTGGCTTTAGGGATGATCAGTGAGATACACCTGCTGGAGCGCGTGCTACGGATGGGTGTTGCCATCGTGACCAGTGAACTGAGATAAGGCGGAGCTTTACCTAGCATGGACTTGTAGATGACCTGGAGCCAGTGGGTCTGGCGACGAATATGTAGCGAGGGCCAGCCGACTAGAGCATACAAGTCGCAGTGGTGGGTGGTATAAGGTGCTTTAGTGACAAAACGGATGGCACTGTGATAAACTGCATCCAGTTTGCTGAGTAGAGTGTTGGAAGCAATTTTGTAGATGACATCGCCGAAGTAGAGGATCGGTAGGATAGTCAGTTTTACAAGGGTAAGCTTGGCGGCGTGAGTGAAGGAGGATTTGTTGCGGAATAGAAAGCTGACTCTTGATTTTATTTTCGATTGGAGATGTTTGATATGAGTCTGGAAGGAGAGTTTACAGTCTAGCCAGACACCTGGGTACTTATAGATGTCCACATATTCAAGGTCGGAACCATCCAGGGTGGTGATGCTAGTCGGGCATGCGGGTGCAGGCAGCGATCGGTTGAAAAGCATGCATTTGGTTTTACTAGGGTTTAAGAGCAATTGGAGGCCACGGAAGGAGTGTTGTATGGCATTGAAGCTCGTTTGGAGGTTAGATAGCACAGTGTCCAATGACGGGCCGAAAGTATATAGAATGGTGTCGTCTGCGTAGAGGTGGATCAGGGAATCGCCCGCAGCAAGAGCAACATCATTGATATATACAGAGAAAAGAGTCGGCCCGAGAATTAAACCCTGTGGCACCCCCATAGAGACTGCCAGAGGACCGGACAGCATGCCCTCCGATTTGACACACTGAACTCTGTCTGCAAAGTAATTTGTGAACCAGGCAAGGCAGTCATCTGAAAAACCGAGGCTACTGAGTCTGCCGATAAGAATATGGTGATTGACAGAGTCGAAAGCCTTGGCAAGGTTGATGAAGACGGCTGCACAGTACTGTCTTTTATCGATGGCGGTTATGATATCGTTTAATACCTTGAGTGTGGCTGAGGTGCACCCGTGACCGGCTCGGAAACCAGATTGCACAGCGGAGAAGGTACGGTGGGATTCGAGATTGTCAGTGACCTGTTTGTTGACTTGGCTTTCGAAGACCTTAGATAGGCAGGGCAGGATGGATATAGGTCTGTAACAGTTTGGGTCCAGGGTGTCTCCCCCTTTGAAGAGGGGGATGACTGCGGCAGCTTTCCAATCCTTGGGGATCTCAGACGATATGAAAGAGAGGTTGAACAGGCTGGTAATAGGGGTTAATGGCCCAAACACATTAACTTCTTGGTGACAGGAAGCAGTATTTTCACATCTGGATGAAATGCATGCCCAAATTCAACTGCCTGCTACTCATCCCCAGAAGATAAGATATGCATATTATTAGTAGATTTGGATAGAAAACACTCTGAAGTTTCTAAAACTGTTTGAATCATGTCTGTGAATATAACATACCTTATTTAGCGAAACCCCGAGAACAAACCATTCAGATTTCTTTTTGTTGAGGTCACTCTTTTCAATGGCTTTTCATTGGAAATCAAGATTTCTAAGGGACTTCTTGCAGTTCCTACCACTTCCACTGGATGTCACCAGTCTTTAGAAATTGTTTGAGGTTTTTCCTTTGTGTAATGAAGAAGTAGCCCTCTTCAGAACGAGGGTCACTTATAGTGTACTGTTAGATAGAGGCGCGTGACCAGAAAGCTAGCTAGTTTGTTTTCCTCCTGTATTGAACACAGATCATCCATTCTTCAATTTTATCGATTATTTACGTTCGAAAATACAATATGCATAACTGGTAGATTTGGATAGAAAACACTAAAGTTTCCAAAACTGTTAAAACAGTGTCTGAGTATAAAAACCTGAGAAATCCATTCAGGAAGTAGTTTTTGTTGTAGTTTTCTATTCAAGGTCATTACAGTATCCATTGAATTAGGATTCAAATTGCAGTTTCTATGCCTTCCACTAGATGTCAACAGTCTTTAGAAATTGTTTCAGGCTTGTATTCTGATAAATGAGGGAGTAAGACCACTCTGAGTGGACCCTGACATGTCACAGAGCTTTTTCCATGCGCAATCCCGAGAGAGTGCCTTTCTTGTTTACCTTTTATATTGACAACGTTATTGTCCGGTTTAAATATTATAGATATTTTAGGCTAAAAACAACCTGAGGATGGAATATAAACATTGTTTGACATGTTTCTATGACATGTTTGGATTTTTTGTCTGCCTGTTTTGACTGTGTTTGAGCCTGTGGATTACTGAAGAAAATGCGAAATAAATGGAGGTTTTTGGATATAAAGAGACTATCAAACAAAAGGAACATTTGAGTAAATTAATGTCTTGAGTGCACCCATATGAAGATCACCGGTAAGGGATTAATTTTCTCTTTATTTCTGACTTGTGTAACTCTTCTACTTGGGTGGTTACTGTTTGTAATGATTTGTCTGCTGGGCTATGTTCTCAAATAATCGGAAGGTATGCTTTCGCCGTAAAGCATTTTTTTAAAATCTTACACCGTGGTTGGATTCACAAGAAGTGAATCTTTAAACCTATGTAAAATATGTTTTGTTTTCTGAATTTTTATAATGACTATTTCTGTATTTGGCGCTCTGCAATCTCACTGGATGTTGGCCAGGTAGGACGCTAGCATCCCATGTACCCTAGTTGAGTTAAGGAAAGAAATTCCACAAATTAACTTTTTACAAGGCACACCTGTTAATTTGAAAGGCATTCCAGTTGACTACCTCATGAAGCTGGTTGAGAGAATGCCAAGAGTGTACAAAGCTTTCATCAAGGCAACGGGTGGCTACTCTGAAGAATCTAAAAATATAATATATTTTAATTTGTTTAACACTTTTTTGGTTACTACATGATTCCATGTGTCATTTCATAGTTTTGATGTCTTCACTATTATTCTACAATGTAGAAAATAGTAAAAAAGCAAAGAAAACCCCTGGAATGAGGTGGTGTGTCCAAACTTGACTGGTACTAATATAATCTATAAATCATTCGTAAAGTATTCTGACTTTCCTTTTTCCACATTTTGTTACCTTACAAACTTGCACTAAAATGGATTAAATTAAACCCCCCTCATCAATCTACACACAATATCCCATAATGACAAAGTAAAAATTGGTTAAGAAATGTTTACAAATGTATTCAAAATAAAACAAAAATACCTAATTTATATAAATATTCAGACCCTTTGCTATGAGACTCGAAATTGAGCTCAGATGCATCCTGTTTCCATTGATCAGCCTTGAAATCCCCATCCAATCTGACAGAGCTTGAGAGGATCTGCAGAGAAGAATGGGAGAAACTCCCCAAATACAGGTGTGCCAAGGTTGTAGCGTCATACCCAGCAAGACGAGGCTGTAATCACTGCCTAATGTGCATCAACAAAGTACTGAGTAAAGGGTCTGAATACTTTAGTGCTACGTTTTTTTATTTTCAATCAAATTAGCAAAAATTTCAGAAAGTCTGTTGTTGCTTTGTCGTTATGGGGTATTTTGTGTAGATTGATTGAGGGGGTTAAAAACAATAACACATTTTAGACTAAGGCTGTATTGTAACAAAATGTGGAACAAGTGAAGGTGAACTGTGCTGTTTCACAAAAGTTCTGAACCTACATACATTTTAAGGACACAGTAAAATTGACATTAGTTATCTTGTTGTTTTTAGTCACCCCCTTTCAGCTCCACTCAACCCCTCCCATCTATCTCTGAACACCATCCAGTTTTGATTTCTATTGAACATATATTTATCAACTGTGCTGTTTCACAAAAGTTCTGAATCTTTCTATTCTCAGTTTCTACAGATTGTAAATTAAAGATAATACTTTAGCAAAAATATTTATTATATTATTGATCGATTGACTATGACTTTTCAAATCACCCAGCAGTGCTATTTGCAGAGTTAGCTCCAGGTTAATGTTGCAATTCTTCATCTATTCCTGAACATGCAAACAAAAACAAGCTCCATATGGACAGTACCAAAACAAATGATCTAATGATTGTCTCTTTGTAGAAGAATCTGCAGAGCTGGGATGGTTGCATCCCCATATATAACATTCTATTGTTTGCAATAATTTTGTATAATAATGTAAAATGTATCAGTTCATAAAACCACAATTTTGCAATCTTTATTGAGCATAATAAATTGCATGGACTCACTCTGTGTGCAATAATAGTGTTTAACATGATTTATGAACGGTCTACCTCATCTCTGTACCCCACACAAACAGATAATTGTAAGGTCCAAACAGATAATTGTACGGTCCTTCAGTAAAGCAGTGAATTTCAAAACAGAGTCAACCACAGATTAAAAACCCGTGAATATCCCTTTGAAAACTTTGAATGGATCAACAACATTGTAGTTACTCCACAGTAATAAGCTAAATGACAGAGAGAAAAGAAGCCGGCACAGAACAACAATATTCCACAACATGCATCCTGTTTGCAATAAAGCACTAAAGTAAAACTGCTAAAAATGTGGCAAAGACATGAACTTTATGTCCTGAAAACAAAGTGTTATAATTTGTGGCAAATCCAACATCACTGAGTACCACTTCATATTTTCAAGCATGATGGTGGCTGCATCATGTTATGGGTATGCTTGTCATCGGCAAGGACTATGCAGTTTATGATAAAAAGAAATGGAATGGAGCAAAGCACAGGCAAAATCCAAGAGGGAAAACCTGGTTCAGGCTACTTTCAAACAGACACTGGGCGACAAATTCACCGGAGTTGCTTATCAAGACGACATCGAATGTTCCTGAGTGGCCTAGTTACAGTTTTCTTTAAAATCGGCTCAAAATTCTATGGCAAGACTTGAAAATGGCTGTCTAGCAATGAACAACAACCAACTTGACAAAGTTTGAAGAATTTTAAGTTAAATATTCTACAATCCATGTGTGGAAAGGTTTCATAATAACATTTCTTCCACTGACATTCAAGTATTTTGTGTAGATTGTTAACGCAAAAAAAGACAAATCAATTTTACTCGCACCTTGTAACAAAATATGGAAAAGGGGTGTGAATACTTGTGTTACCACCCTAGGGTCATGCACTACTCAAAGCAAATGTAGAACTTATATTATTCAAAAACATAAAATCTGATTTTTGGCCACATCGCCCAGCCCTATATGTATTTGCTGTTGATTATTCAATGTTAAGTCTTTTTTACACTAGAAAAGCCAGGCCTCTAGCCATCACATTCTGAGCCAATTCCCAGTTGTTTTAGCGTCAACATTCTAATAAATCCTTTGGTTGTGTTTATGAAGGTCACAGAATACGGAAAAAAATCGAAGAATACAATAGGATTTTCATTAGTTTGTTACTGTAGGCTATGTAAAAAAAAAAAAAAAAAAACATGCTAAACTACACAACTCAAGTGTTAATCCATTATTTTGTTTTGGCAGGTCTTAAACATTATGTACCTAACACGCTGAGCATTCACATATTATTCAATTGTTGCATCCAAACTGCTCATGAGCGTCTGCCTAGCCAGGCGCTAAAATATAACTTTGTTCTACTTGTGACGCGTTGCACATCCTTCCTCTCCCATCTCCTCATTGGTTTTTAGGAGCATATACCCACATTGGTGATTGAAAGATGAACTAAGTTTCTTACTCCAGTACAGTTGGTGGTGGTAATGCACCTTAAAATTGGTTGCTAACCACTACAAAGTCCAAAGAAGAAGACTGAAGGAGGAGAGATTACTAGAAACTAACTTGGTTTACCATTTTATCTGTTGATTAATTGTCAGAGGACCTTTTGCTAGCTAGCTAAATTGCCACGAATGTTTAAAGCTTTTCGACATGTCCCCAAATTAATATAGTTGGTTCAGAGGTCTTTTTCATATTTCAACCTGCGGTCCTGATCACGTCAGGTGTGGATGGACATAATCAACATACATGCGCCCCTGGTGTAGTCAGCTGGTTAGAAAATAACAGAATAGCATATTTTAAGTTTGATTATGTTACAAGTCTGTGCTTCCTTGCCTATATGCAGCCGTGAGTGCTCAGGTGTTGAATACATGGAACCGCAGTCATCTTTGGAAAAAGTTACATTTTGAAATAGAGCTCATTTGCTAAATGTTTTGAGTTGTTTGGCAAAAGCAGTTATTTTATAAACCTTATACTATGCTTTTTCTGATATGTAATATAAATCAAAATGTCGGACCTGCATGAACCTAGGATTAGAAAAAAGTTATTATTTTGGTAAGCTCCATTCCCTTTGTCAATTTCACACGCTGCTCTGTTCCCTCAGTGTCTTCATTCACAATTGAAAAGATTGTCACCCATCAGACTATTGTCAATTGAAACTTGTCTTTAGGCTACATATATGAGTGAAATTAGTTTCAATATAGTTTAGGTGTAGTTTTGAGCGGCCATTATCAGATGGGCAGCCAACTGTCGGGTGAAGGAAGGGGTAAATGACACGTCCTCCTAAAACTGGTTATAACAAACTGATTGTGATGAAGGAAAAATGTATACAGTAGAGTATTACAATATTATTTTGTACAATATTATAGTCTATGACTCCAAATAGATTGTAAAAAAATATTTTTAAAATAAAATTTACACGTGGTGCCTTGAGTAAACTACCTGCTACTCAGGCCCAGTTGCTAATATTAGCCTATTATTCATAGATTTGGATAGAAAACACTCTGAAGTTTCTAAACCTGTTTGAATGATGTCTGTGTATAAGAGAACTCATATGGCAGGCAAAAGCCTGAGATAAAATCCAACCAGGAAGTGGGAAATCTGAGGTTTGTAGTTTTTCAAATCATTACCTATCGAATATACAGTGTCTATGGGGTCATATTGCACTTCCTAAGGCTTCCACGAGATGCTAACATTCTTTAGAATGTTGTTTGATGCTACTACTGTGAAGGAGGGGGGAATGGGAGCTGAATGAGTCAGAGGTCTGGCAGAGTGGCATGAGCTGATCACATGTGCTCACGTGAGAGTTCCCTCTGTTCCATTGCATTTCTACAGAGAAAGGAATTCTCCGGTTGAAACATTATTGATGATTTACGATAAAAAACATCCTAAAGATTGATTCTATAGTTTGTTTGACATGTTTCTACGAACTGTAATATAACTTTGTCTGAACTTTCGCCTGGACTTGCCCGCGCATCGCGAGTTTGGATTGTATACTAAACGCGAACAAAAATGAGGTATTTGGACATAAATGGACGTTATCGAACAAATCAAACATTTATTGTGGAACTGGGATTCCTGGGAGTGCATTCTGATGAAGATCAAAGATAAGTGAACATTTATAATGCTATTTCTGACTTCTGCTGACTCCACTACATGGCGGATATCTGTATGGATTGTGTTGTTGTCTGAGCGCTGTTCTCAGATTATTGCATGGGGTGCTTTTTCCGTACAGTTTTTAAAAAATCTGACACAGCGGTTGCATTACTGAGAAGTGGATCTAAAATTCCACGCATAACAGTAGTATCTTTTATCAATGTTTATTTTGAGTATTTCTGTAAATTGATGTGGCTCTCTGCAAAATCACCGGATGTTTTGGAACTACTGAACATAACGCACCAATGTAAACTGAGATTTTTGAATATGAACTTTATCGAACAAAACATACATGTATTGTGTAACATGACGTCCTATGAGTGTCATCTGATGAAGATCAAAGGTTAGTGATTCATTTTCTCTATTTCTGCTTTTTGTGACTCCTCTCTTTGGCTGGAAAAATTGCTTTGTTTTTCTGTGACTAGGTACTGACCTAACATAATCGTTTGGTGTGCTTTCGTTGTAAAGCCTTTTTGAAACCGGACACTGTGGCTGGATTCACAACAAGTTAATCTTTAAAATGGTGTAAAATACTTGTATGTTTGAGGAATTTTAATTATGGGATTTCTGTTGTTTTGAATTTGGTGCCCTGCAATTTCACTGGCTGTTAGCGAGGTGGGACACTACCGTCCCACATATCCCAGAGAGGTTAACGTTAGCTAGCGCTAGTCGGCTGAACCTGTGCAAAAACTCCGGTATTACTCATTCTGTAGCTTTATATGTTCTTTTTTTTAAATGCTGAGACATGTTTGGCATAACTGAAACTTAAGTCGATCTCAGATCGATTGTCTGGAGCCAAGTTAACCTCCACTTTCATGTAAATAAATAAAAGTAATGACCATCATGATTTTAGGAAAAGAGGATGATTTTGTACATGTATTAAACTGCGAGTTTGACCAATTCCATCCATTTGCATATTAGAAATAAAACAAACAAAATCACGTGTTTACAGTAACAGTATTTTTGCCTATATATTTTATGTAAAATGAGCTGGGCTTATATTTGCATTAAGGCCAACCTTTTCTAGAGAATCTTGATCTTTTTTCAATAAGTACCATTATTTTATTACAACCTATTTTTTATTTTTTTACTCAGAGAACTTGAGGGGCAAATAAAATAGCCCGCTGACTGAATTTGGCTCACGGGCCACCAGTTGACAACCCCTGACCACCTTCACCCCTCAATCCAAGACACATCTACATTTATTTTTAACAGTTTTATCAAATGACAGTTGTGTCTGCACTGGCTTATACCATCAAGGCCTCCATTGCACCACATAGGGCTACATTTCCATCAACAGTCTACATCCAAATCACAAAACATCCAAATAAATGGAAAACTTAAATTACAGACACAGAAATCATTTCAGTTTGTGACAAAACAAGCAATTCATGGTGTACAGAATCATTGTACAATCTAAAAATCGCTGTGAAATATATTTTCAAAATATTGTATTTTCAGTTGTTTGAAGCTGGTGGATGAAACAAAGTAAAACACTCAAGCGCACGTGTTATCCACTAGTTTCCATAGCCACCAAATGTTGTGGGGAAATGGGATGCAGGGAAGGGGGAAAGTCTGACAGGGTCATAGCGCCTCCCGACCCCTCCTGTCTCAGCCTCCAGTATTTATGCTGCAATAGTTTGTGTCGGTGGGCTAGGGTCAGTCTGTTATATCTGGAGTATTTCTCCCGTCTTATCCGGTGTCCTGTGTGAATTTAAGTGTGCGCCCTCTAATTCTCTGTCTCCCTCCCCTCCCGGAGGACCTCAGCCCTGGGATCATGCCTCAGGACTACCTGGCCTGATGACTCCTTGCTGTCCCCAGTCCACATAGTCATGCTGCTGCTCCAGTTTTAACTGTTCTGTCTGTGGCTATGGAACCCTGATCTGTTCACTGGACGTAGACCCTGTCCCAAACCTGCTGTTGGCCTCTCTCTACCGCACCTGCTGTCTCTAATTCTGAATGATCGGCTATGAAAAGCCAACTGACATTTACGCCTGAGGTGCTGACCTTTTGCACCCTCTACAACCACTGTGATTATTATTATCGGACCCCGCTGGTCATATATGAACATCTTGAACATGTTCTGTCATAATCTCCACCCGGCTCAGCCAGAAGACTGGCCACCCCTCAGAGCCTGGTTCCTCTCTCGGTTTCTTCCATGGTTCTGGCCTTTCTAGGGAGTTTTTCTTAACCACCGTGCTTCTACATCTGCATTTCTTGCTGTTTGGGGTTTGAGACAGGGTTTCTGTACAGCACTTTGTGACATCGGCTGATGTAAAAAGGGCTTTATAACTTCATTGATTGATTGGTTGTAAATGACTTAAATGTTAAATGTAAATGTTTGTTTATATTCAGCTTAAGTGTTGTTGCAATTCACCTAGCTTCCACATGGGTGAGACATTCTACATGTAGCATCTTCAACTGAATTGACTATTTCATAACATTACATGGCAAAAATAGTAGCACTGGGAAGTTACATCCTGAGTGATAAAGTATATGTTTTGAATTACTTTGCCCGCAGCTACACACTGCAGTTTGAGTTGACCGCTGCAGTGGTGCACATTATAGAGTGTTAATTCCCTTCATCTGAACAGCGGAGTGTCAGCAACAATAATGCATGTCTTTTCAGTGCTCACACCATAACAGAGAAAATAAAACACTTGAGAATAAATGTACTTGGGAATCATTTCTTAGCCTAATACAGAAGCATGTCTGTTCTATGCCATCTCCAAACCAGCCCCCTTATTCTATATTTCTGAGAATAACCTCCCCATCCTGCCTCTTACCGAGCTGACGTCCCAGATCTTTAGAGTCTTGTCGTCAGATGCTGAAACCAGGAGGTTGGAGTCTGAGGACCAGGCGACATCTGAGATCCCCTGCAGATGACAAGTGAAAGGGCAACTTGGTTTGTGCCACACTAGAGGCATATCCATAAAAATATATATATAATGGAAGCTTGAACTCACAAGTTTGTGTCCCGATATTGTTTTCTCAAACTTTCCATCGTAAGCTCCCCAAATTTTTATCAGTTTGTCAGCAGCTGTAAAACATATTTCAAGACAGGTTACATAAGCATTTTCTATTGAAATGTAGTGTTATCATTAGGGATGGGCATTTGAAATATTTTCACCACTAGAATAATGTTCTTAAAAACCTGGGCACTTGCTGCACAACTAGGGAAAGACACCAGCCGCTGCCCTTCCCCCACCCTGCTGCAGTAGCAAACAGAGCAGCACTATGTAAGACAGGAGGGAGAGAGAAAGTAGCCATATTTGCACTAGTCAGACAATATTCTTGCTGCCATAGCATGGGATAGCATCTGGTTAGTGATGGAATAACCGTTACATACAGCACCTTCAGAAAGTATTCCCACCCCCTTGACTTTTTCCACATTTTGTTGTGTTAAAAAGTAGGATTACAATGTATTTCATTGGGGGTTTTTGTCAAGGGGTGTGAATACTCTGAAGGAACTATACATGCAAGCACCAATGTCCATCAAATCACACTCACAAATCTTACATGCACTGTGCTCCATATATTATATATACACACACACACACACACACACACCCCCCTCTTTCTTCCTTGTGTTTGGTGAGAAAGCAAACATCAAAAGGATATAGGCAACAGGTATGACAACATTGAATGTATATATTGAACAAATATATTTAAAAAACACAGGTACACCCTGTGCTGGGGACAACAAAAGGACACTAAAATGTGAAGTTTATCTTGATTAGATAAGTATTCAACCCAAGTCAATGCATGTTAGAATCACCTTTTGCAGCGATTACAGCTGTGACTTTTTCTGAGTAAGTCTAAGAGCTTTGCACACCTGGATTGTACAATATTTGAAGAACAGTATAATTTTCACAATTCTTCAAGCTTTGTCAAGTTGGTTGTTGATCATTGCGAGACATCAATTTAAGTCTTGCCTTAGATTTGAACCCAATTCGTTTTTTAAAAAGGTTATTGTCCTGCTTAAAAGTTGAATTTGTCACCCAGTATGTTGGAAAGCAGACAACCAGGTTTTCCTCTAGGATTTTGCCTGTGCTTAGCTCTATTCCGTTCCCATTTATCCTAAACTCACTAGTCTTTGCCATTGACAAGCATACCCATAACATGATGCAGCCATCACCATGCTTGAAAATATTTAGTGGTACTCAATGACATGTTGTGTTTGCCCCAAACATAACAACTTTATGACCTGAATATAAAGTTAACTTCTTTGCCACACTATTTTGAAGTGCCTTCCTACAAACAGGATGCATGTTTTGGAATAGTTTCATTCTGTACAGGCTTCTTTCTTGTCACTGTCAATTAGGTTATTTTTGGGGAGTAACTAAAATGTTGTTGATCCATCCATAGGAGAAAACTATCACTGCAATTAAACTCTAACCGTTTTAAAATAACCATTGACCTCAGTGAAATCCCTAAGCGGTTTCCTTCCTCTCCGGCAACTAATTTAGGAAGAAGGATGCCTGCATCTTTGTAGTGACTGGGTGTATTGATACACCATCTAAAGTGTAATTCATATTTCACCATGCTCAAAGGTGTATTTAATGTTTACTTTTTTTACAGAGTGAGGTAGTCATTCAGAAACCTTGTCAAACACCATTGTGCACAGAGAGTGAGTCCATGCAACGTATTATGTGCCTTGTTAAGAACATTTTTACTCCTGACGTTATTTAGGCTTGACATAAGGGGTTGAATACTTGTTGACCCACTGACATTTCAGCTTTTAATTTTTAATTCATTTTTAAACATTTATATAAACATAATTCCACTTTGATATCATGGGGTATTGTGTGTAGGCGAGTGACAAATATCAATGTAACATTTTTTTTTATTCAGGTTGTAACAACAAAATCTTAAGGGGTGTGAATACTTTCTGAAGGCACTGTATTGCGATATTATATAAACTCCAAGTGTCGATTTGCATTTTTTAAAAAGGTAGCGATGTTGGCGCTAGTCGCCCACACCTGCGCAAAAACTATGGTATTTCTTTTGTTCTCCATCTTTTTAAATTGTTTGAGCCAAAATGTTTCCAGCTATTTCCATGAATGATGAAGACTCATTTTCTCATGCTCTCTCGTCTCTCTGCAGCAGACATATAGTGAGCAATATGTTTGGAACATCAAATCGCAATACATAGAATCGTGAGAATACATACCGGCACCCAAATATTGTAATTAAATTATATTGTCCCTGCCAATTCCCAGCCCTTTATCTGGTAGTGCCTGTTTTGACTGCCTCAAAATCGACGTAAAGAAGCTAGCTATGCTAACCAGCTAAGTTAGCCAACTAGCAAGGCTAACTGAGACGGTTTTGCTGCGCTCTCCATCCTTGTCTACAACAACTCCATTCAAGTTTAACAACAGCCAACCTGTTGGTTGCTCGTTGTAGTCTACTGCTTCTCATTAAGGTAACTTAATTCCGTAGTTTGAATTCCATTTTGCGCAGATTCGAAATATCCCACTTCACTTGCTAGGCTACATATGGAGCCTCTGACTGTAGTTCCGCTTTGATCGCCTGACATGTTTCACACCTGTGCAGGCTACACGCGTCATTTTTATGCAGTGCCCGTCAAAACAAACGGTCAAATTTTTGTTTATTAAATTAATGTCAAATGTCATGATAGGCTATAGACTTGTATGGCGCAAAGACAAAGCATTTTCATTGTTATAAGGCCTATATTTATTATTATTTTTAAATGAATACTCTCGTAAGTAATGGAATACTAAAGTGTTTGGATATTCGATTAGAAATTCTCTGGTACTTTGGTATACTTTTTAGCCCGTAGTTCTGAAAGTATCGCTCGCAAGCCAAAAAGCTAAATTGCATACTAAATCACATATGTGCAGATATGTGCACCACGTCATTGTTCGCTCTCTGGAACTTGAATTGCTAGGGGGGCGGCCAACGTGGGGGAATATGGCGCAGCATATCTTCCATAAAAATGGTCACTTTCAAACTAGGGATTTCATGTCTAATTTAGTTAAAACAGTAATTCTGCTCATAGATTATGCATGTACAGTATGAACTAGACATCCAGCCCAAAGCAGGGGGTTTAAGTTCGCCAAAGTTCCGGAGCATGTCTAACTGTGCCTTCCTTTAGTTATCATGCAAGAGTTATCAGTTCATTTACATTGAAAGAACATTGCATTTAATTAAATGTTATACATTTTATTCTACAACACCGTGTGCATGAAAGTTACAAGCCTAATAGCAGTATTCGGTAAACCTACTGTTCTAACCCCACCTAAAGCACTCATCATAAAAACTTACATGAACTGGCGAGCCACTCTCCACTGGGACTGAACTTGACAGATGAAACTGCTTTTGTGTGGCCGGCTAAGGTGAATTTCAGGGTGTAGTTGGGCTTGACTGGTGCCGACTAAATAGGGGAAGTAAACATTTGGAACAGGAAAGCAGTTCAGTTGATATCTGTAGAAGCATTTAAGGCAATTTCCCGTAAAAATAAACATAAAAGATTCAGACACTATGTAAATAGCAGAGACACAGGACAATCTGGCTACATGGTATATTTGAGTATCAAGTGACAGAGGTTTCATCAAAGCAGGTCCCAGGGAACCAATGGGGTAGTAGCCCATCTGTACAAATCCATAGGAAAAAAACATTTGAATGGTAATAAGGCTAGCCATTGTCTTCTGTCAGATGGAATCATTCTAACGTGACATGCAGTTACCAGGAGCCATACCTGCAGACAGCTGTCACACTATCTGGCGACAATGAGGGCAAGCATGAACCCATACCTTACTCTGGCTGGCAGATGCAGATGACGTTTTAGTGGCCTCTGTTTCTGGTTTCTTCTCCTCTGTTGCCATGGTGATAGTGATGGAGCCGAGTGGGATTGGTTCGTGAAAGCACGTGGGACAACCAGCCTGCAAAAGAGGAGAGCAGAAAGGAATGTTCATTATGCCAAGATGTAGCCGACTAAACTCAATTCCATGGTGAAGGACGTTTCTGATGAAGTCCAACTGAGTTGAGCTGAAACCAGGCTTTGTGGAACTCAGCTCTGACTACGTCGATTCTCCCAAGGTCAATACTTCAACAACAAAAACTTCTTATGAAACGCTTACCCTGTATCCATGTCTGTCCTCTGTAGGTGTGCCTTTGTTTGCAAGAGTATGTAATGATGAGTACCATTTCATATGTAATGTGTATATCAAACTGTATTCCTACCACGTAATACTGTGCATAAAAGTATAAGAATAAATGTACAGTTGAAGTCAGAAGTTTACATACACCTTAGCCAAATACATTTAAACTCAGTTTATCACAATTCCTGACATTTAACCAAAGTAAAAATTCCCCGTCTTAGGTCAGTTAGGATAACCACTTTATTTTATGAATGTGAAATGTCAGAATAATAGTGGAGAGAATGATTTCATCACTTTCCTCACATTCCCAGTGGGTCAGAAGTTTACATGCTCCCAAATAATAATTGAGTGTATTTCCTTTAAATTGTTTAACTTTGATCTAAAGTGTTGGGTAGCCTTCCACAAGGTTCCCACAATAAGTTGGGTGAATTTTGGCCCATTCTTCCTGACAGAGCTGGTGTAACTGAGTCAGGTTTGTAGGCCTCCTTGCTCGCACACGCTTTTTCAGTTCTGCCCACAACATTGCTATGGGCTTGAGGTCAGGGCTTTGTGATGGCCACTCCAATATCTTGACTTTGTTGTCCTTAAGCCATTTTGCCGCAACTTTGGAAGTATGCTTGGGGTCATTGTCCATTTGGAAGACCCATTTGCGACCAAGCATTAACTTCCTGAGTGATGTCTTGAGATGTTGCTTCAATATCTCCACATAATTTTCCTTCCTCGTGATGCCATCTATTTTGTGAAGTGCACCAGTCCCTCCTGCAGCAAAGCACCCCCACAACATGATGCTGCCAGTCCAGTGCTTCAAGGTTGGGATGATCTTCTTCAGCGTTCAAGCCTCCCCCTTTTTCCTCCAAAAATAACAATGGTCATTATGGCCAAACAGTTCAATTTTGCTTCATCAGACCAGAGGACATTTCTCCAAAATGTATGATCTCTGTCCCCATGTGCAGTTGCAAAACGTAGTCTGGCATTTTTATGGCGGTTTTGGAGCAGTGGCTTCTTCCTTGCGGAGTGGCCTTTCAAGTTATGTCGATATAGGACTTGTTTTACTGTGGATATAGAGGCTTTTCTACCTGTTTCCTCCAGCATCTTCACAAGGTCCTTTGCTGTAGTTCTGGGATTGATTTACACCATTCGCACCGAAGTACGTTCTTCTCTAGGAGAGAACGCTCTCCTTCCTGAGCGGTATGACGGCTGCGTAGGCCCATGGTGTTGATACTTGCATACTATTGTTTGTATAGATGAAAGTGGTACTTTAAGGAATTTGGAAATTGCTCCCAAGGACGAACAAGACTTGTGGAGGTCTACAATTGTTTTTCTGAGGTGTTGGTTAATTTCTTTTGATTTTCCCATGTCAAGCAAAGAGGCACTGAGTTTGAAGGTAGGCCTTGAAATACATCCACATGTACACCTCCAATTGAATCAAATGATGTCAATTAGCCCATCAGAAGATTGAAATGCCATCATTTTCTGGAATTTTCCAAGCTGTTTAAAGGCAGTCAACTTAGTGTATGTAAACTTCTGACCCACTGAAATTGTGATACAGTGTATTATCAGTGAAAAATTACGTGCAAAGTAGATGTCCTAACTGACTTGCCAAAACTATAGTTTGTTAACAAGAAATATGTGGAGTGGTTGAAAAACGAGTTTTAATGACTCCAACCCTAAGTATGTAAACTTCAGACTCCAACTGTACAATAATTATTAACAAAAAAACTGAAATGTAAAACAAAGTTACGTTTGTCCTCTGAAGAGGGGGTGGGTGGGCCAATTAAATAAATAGCAGGTAAAAAGCTTTGCGTGTCTAGAAAAAAAGTGCCAAGCAAGTCCAAAGGTGTACTGCAAGTCTATTTTAAGTTAAATAAATGCCTTTATTAAGTTCCTGTGCCAAATAAGGTAACAGGGTTGAAGTTTCTTCAAATCTGCCAAAAATGTGCCAATTTAATAAATACATGTGATCTGTACATTTTGCTTGTGTATTACAAAAATAATCTCCAAAATCATGTATCAATTTGTTTGTCTTCATGCCGTTTTAAAAACAAACGCAGACATTGGAGAAAACCTATTTACGGTTAAGACCAGTAACAATGAGTAAGGGCAAACATCATAAGCCGAGTTAGAATAAGACATCTGATCACCATTTTGCACTTGGAAAGGTTGGTTTTATTATAGCTAACAAATAACCAAATAATTGATGATCACTAAATAAAAGAAATCCATTGGAGTTTCTCAAAATGCATACTACCGTGCTCTGAGCACACAAATTGGAACACGGAGGGCACTTCTCCAATGCATACTCGTTTGCATGCTTCAAAATATGTACATCGATACAAGCTCCAACAGAAAGTATAAAAAGAAATGACGCAACCACGTAAAAATGTCACATAATCTACTGAAATCAATGGCAGACATTATTTGCGCAGATCAAGAGAAAATACACTTCCGACTTCAGAATGAAATGTTGAATATTCACATCTCAAATGTTGCGTGACTAAAATATTTTATGTTAACAATTACAGTACCAGTCAAAAGTTAGGACACACCTACTCATTCCAGGGTTTTTCTTTATTTTCACTATTTTCTACATCAACTGGTAAACTCTGATTTACCATCCCAAAATATCCCTGCAGAACATGTATTTGCGCTCCTACTGGATGGAAACTACAAGTGTAATGGCTGTGCTCAATACAATGGAACTTATAAATGTTGTTTGTTGTTATGGTCTAATGGTCTAATGTTGTTATCCACATGACTGTAAGTCAAAAAGCAGCCCTTCAAAACAGCCCCAAACATGAAAACATATCCCAATCAAAAGGTGTTATCACGTGCTCCACTAAAGCAGTTATTTATCTTATAACTCATCCTTGTGGTATAAATGATGTGGGTAAAACAAAGCGCGAAACAAAAGGACGTATCTCGGAGCACCATTAGGTGTAAAAACTCGACTTCTCCAGTTGCGGCCCACTTTTTGGAAGAAAACCACTCGATTTTGTCTCTACGTTATATTGGCATCGAACATGTCACCCTCCCTAGGAGAGGGGGTGACCTCGACAATTCATTGTTAAAACGAGAGGCTGCCTGGATCTTTCATTTAAAGACCCTTGCTCCCTTAGGTCTCAAAGTAGACTTAGATCTGAAGCCATTCTTGTGATTTTGCTATTGTAAATGTTTGTAGGCTTATGTAGCTAAATTGTATCTATGATCGTACGCTATCCATTTATGTTTCCTGTATGCTATTTTAATATATGAGAATTAACCAATGATATCAGGCCACACCTGGCCATGATTACAGTCACGTGTGTCTTTAGACACTATATAAATGAGTCATCCCGCAGTGTTTGTCATTATATCCTGATGAAGACAGCGTGTCTGTCGAAAAAAAATAAACACATAAATATTTTTGCATCTGAGCTCCTAGAGTGTGCAGCTCTCCTTTATTTTTTAAATAATAATATTGAAGAAATCAAAACTATGAAATAACACATATGGAATCACATACTAACCAAAACTGTGTTAAATCAAAATATATTTTATATTTGAGATTCTTCAAAGTAGCCAGAACTTCATGTCTTAAAGTAATGATGGACTGTCGTTATATATATATATATATATTTCGTCTATTGTTGCCATTGTCCTGGCTGGAAGAAGGTTCAGTGACACATGAGGTAATACAGCAGGGGGAGTGCAAGTGTTTCTCAAATGTATTGTTTTATGCATTCTCCACACTCATCCTCACAGGAACATACTCAAGAAGACGTGGCCGGTGAATACACTCGGAGCATGAGAACACAGATAGATATTTCACTGGATGGTATAAATGTGAAGCATTGAACTACGTTTGTAGACTGATTTTTTTTATTGCGTTTCCACTCACTACCAAATATGGTAGATGGAAAAAGGTATGGAAGATGGATTTGGGCAACATTCTGCCAATCTTCTCATGAATTAAATATTTGATATACAGTTTTCTGTTTCCAAAACGAATCTGTTATGAACAGAGTGGACTAGGTTTGGTAGACTGATTTTTTTTATCGCGTTGTTTAGAAAGTGCAAAAAGGCTAAATGGGGTAATTGCACACGCGCACTTCACATAAGCGTTCCCTAACGCAAATATGGAAATTATGCTAGGACACGCCAACAGGATCTCGCTAGCTCGTGCTTGACTCTGCACTGTCATTGCTTGGTCTGCCCATTATGACTAATGTGTTCCCATTGGAAGCGACAGGCTGTGGCATCTTTTGGTTTAGTTGTAAAATTATTTGAGCATGTGGAACACGGTAGCATGCATATTGAGAAACACCCCATGTCCCTCATCTGCATACACGCCCTCATCTGATTGGTCGTTTCCCCACGAACCGTAAACCGGTTTACGCATCGTCACACTCCAGCTGATTGGTCGAGTAGGCAGGCATTCTGACTGTGGTAACTAGTGACGACAATGGAGTTGAGTTTAGTCAGCTTTTCGATGACGATCATGTCAGGGGAAATGTAAGGATAATAAATTGTATAGGTACAACGCAAGACGCTACCCTTTAGTTTGTAGATTAATATAACAGTATTGGATATGATTTTGAACCCTAGGTATGATTTTGTTAACGTAGCGACACTGACACTACCCCCACACTGGCTTCCTACCCAGTCATGGATGGCACAGCAACGTTAGCTAGGTAGAGCCGAGTAGTTAACTAAGTAATAATGACGTTCGTTTGTCTGGAGAAAGAGAGGAGATACTATGTTACCTGGCTGGCCAGCTAGCTAACTGCCATTGCAAGTAAACCAATTACCGTGAGTTAGATAGCTATAGTAACCTCAATTTACCGCAGATGGGCCTGTGTTTCTTTTCTAGCTATGCTAGCAATGTTGTTCGCAAACACTAACGTAGTGTGGATCTTGTTGGTGATAATAGCTAGCCAATGGTTTTAATCCAGGTAGTTATTGTATGAATCCTATCCTTCAAAATATAGTTAACTATGTTAAACACAGATGGCCTTACTCTCTCGTTTGTCTAGCTTCTCACTGCACATGCAAATTGCAAGCTCGATTAGTTACCAGGCTAGCTGACGTTACTCCATTCAAACAATAAAATCAGGGATACTCACGGTAAGGCCCAATGTTAAAATGTATTTGCTCGGCTGACTTTTCTTCCTCCAGGAAGAAATCTTATTAATTACACGAATGTGTTTAGCCTATAAATACGATGAACGTATTTTCGCCCTAATTGAGCACGAATAAAATTATAGGGCCAGTTCGTTTCAGTTTAGGGCTCAGGCGGGGAATGTGGCAGTGAAGAAGACGCACATTGCGCATGTGTGCTTAGGCAGTGCATACGGCAAGCGTGGAGGGACGATTTGACGGTGGTTCTGATTAGAATCACGTTTGTAAACTTTGTGTTTTGGACTTAGAGAAACCTAGCTACACATGTCAAGACACATCAACAATACAGACGTGTATTAGTTGATGTTATACAAAATTAACCATCAAGTTATTATCACTATGTGCAGTGGAGGGCAGCTCGAAAGAGGGCACAGGCTGAACAGAATCAGGGACAGGAATGGAGGGTGCTCAAGACAGACCGATCGAGTGATTATAAGGCGGGGGTGTCCTAGAACAACCTGCCAGGTAGGAGTGCAGAACCGGAGACGCCCTGCCCTGAGAGGTTTTCGTTCTCTGTAAAACACAGCAGACAGAACCAGGAGAAACAACAAGGGGAAGGTGTCAGCACTCATCTCTGTGTCTTTTAAATGTTTACAGGTGAATATAAAGTTAAAAAGATTTGTGAAATATCCATAATCAATGCTAAAGTCATCCATCCATGGCATACATTGCAAGCTGAAGATAAAGTTATTCCAGCTGTTTATTTGTATTGCAGATTATTGCAGTCCATTTATTTATTTAGCGTGGCCTCTGCATACTTCGGTTTTCAGTATACTCGAAAATATTTGATAGTAGTGTGCAGTATATACACTGAACAACACGCATGTTGGGGGAGCACAGTCTTCAGCGCCAGTAAATTGATCACAAACCGTGCGCATGCGTAACCTCATCTTCATGCTGCTCGGCCTCGCTCAAATAAAGCAAGAGCAACTCGGGCTGCCAGCAACACGCAAACCCATCGGAGGCCTCAAGAAAGTAATGCATTAAAATGTTTATATTTCACCATAATTATTATGATAATAGCGTTTCTTTAGCGAACCATGTAACGTTCATACTTCAGTGTAATGAAAAATTGGGTGCTGAAACGCTTGTTAGCGTTAACTAAGCAAGCTAGCTAACGTCCGAAGATTTTCAGCAAAGCTACGTCTGACAGCGCATTGCAACAATACAACAAAGCATAACAAATTACTTGTCTATTGGGTTAAATATTTTGGCAATATGGGCGCGAAACGTTTAACAAGATATTAGTGTGGGCAAATTAGCTAACTACGCAGTTGTAGCAATAGCTACATGCTCTTGCAGAAACCAGCTAAAACAAGGAGGGTTATTTAGTTGTAAAATATATTTCTTGAAACTGCTCGTAGTTAGCTAGGTAGTGTGGGGTGGGGGGTTAAATCGGCTGTTAACGTTCTCTACCTAGTGATACCTAATGGATAACATATGCCCGCCATCTTTTTGGAGAATGTTGCAATGGAGCCCATAATACCACCTATTTGGTTTTAGTGTATTCCTATTTAGCTAGGTGGTCACATATGTATACTGTAGTGAATACTAGCTATGTCTCAAATGTTCTATAAACTAGCTACGATAGCTAGCTTGACGGCACTAGTCTGGACACTCGATCCACGGAGTGCAAAGGAGTCCGCGCGAATTGTTCCAAAAGTGTTAGGAGCTCCCTTTGCACCCCCACGCGCGTGCGTGTGATGCTGGCTAGTATAGTTAGCTAAGTTACACGCGTTTTGTTGAGCATATATCATAACCAATTTAGCTAGATAACTCATTCCAATATTTTGCCATACGGTGCCGTTACATACAGTATTGCAGCGCTTTCAACGAAACGAATAAAAGCTATACAGCTAGTGATGGCTTTTATATGTGACTAGCCATTTAGCTAGCTAACGTTAATAAACTAGTGTATGTGATTGTTTACGCGGGAGGCAGCGCCGCCCTTACGTCAGCTGCTAGCAACCTAAAGTTACTACCACTGATTTATATGCACACATAGTTAGCTGGCCAGCAACATTTTTTTTCACGGTCAAATATAGCTTTGTTTTGTGTAACGCTAGTAGCTACTACTAGTCATTGAAAGAGATACAGGACAATGTCTGTGGATTTGTCATTCTTGAACTGTCCTTAGTACAGATTGCATTAACGTTATCACAGCTAGAGCAATTACTCTATTCAGGGTGGTACTTGTTGCTAGATCAGCTGTGCTGTCCTCAGTCAGTTTTGCAGGTTGCTTGGTTATGTATGGGGTGAAATGGATTGTGGTTTATGAATTGCTAGCAGGTTATTTAGACAGTTTGTATTTATTATTTAGTGTTATAAATTGTACCTTAGCTTCCTGTACATTTGCATGATCACTAAGCTGTACCTGTCTCCACATGCCAAATACAATTCTATGGTCAAAGAAAAATGCAACACCAAGACCAAGCTACATGAGATGCAGGCTGCAGATTGGGGTATAGATAATGTGCCTCAAACCTGGAGATGACAACACATCTTTCCAGGGAAACATTTTCCTTTTTATTGTGATGAAAAGGCCCTACTTTCTTATCAGAATTGCTTCATTACATGTTATTTCAGGTTTGAGGTATTATACCTATTTCATGGATTTTTGGCTGCCACACTTATGCTGAAGACCATCACACTGCTCTGTTTTTCATAGGTCAAAAGATCAGGCCCTGCAATGACCTGCAGTTCCCCCCAGTCCACTAAAGAGCAGAAAGAACAGAACTACACTACCCACTGAGAAGGTGTCTGTCTCCCGCCCTGTCCATCTGAGAGTTAACAGAGACTCCTAGAATACCACCCCCTTCCCATCGCAAGCATGTCTGCTGTCAACCCCGCAACCCCGGCGCCTCTTCAGGGAATCAACCCACCACCCCCGGAGGTGACCAATCCCACCAAACCAGGTCGTAAAACCAACCAACTACAATACATGCAGAATGTAATGGTCAAGACATTGTGGAAGCACAACTTTGCCTGGCCTTTCTACGTGCCAGTTGATGCCATCAAATTGGGTCTTATGGTGAGTAGACTGTAGATATTGGTAATGGGTGTTATATTTGTCAGAAAGCCAATGACTATAGATAGATCACTGCAAATGACAATGCTCACAATGTTTTTCATGTTCTGTTTATCAGGATTACCATAAAGTCATAAAACAACCTATGGACATGGGAACCATCAAAAAGAGACTGGAGCATAACTACTATTGGAGTGCCAGTGAATGCATGCAGGACTTCAACACCATGTTCACCAACTGTTACATATATAACAAGGTGAGTACTCCAAGAGAGTAAATACAGACTGTTTCTCCTAGGGGTCCATTTATTCTGGATTTAATATTAGTCTAATATGTTTCCAGATTCTCCCAGGGCTTCTCCCAAAGCTCTACGTTTTTAAATTGATCTCAAGTTTCCTCTTTGTATTTCCCACTCATGTTTCTCACTTCCTGTTTTTGCTCTGCCCAACAGCCTACAGATGACATTGTCCTGATGGCACAGGCCTTGGAGAAGATCTTCCTGCAGAAAGTTGCCATGATGCCCCAGGAGGAGGTGGAGCTTCTGCCTCCCGCACCCAAACCCAAGAAAAGCAAGAACATAGGTAATAAGCCACTACTCATCTGTTCCTGAAACTATAGACCCCTATAATTTGGGTAGATCCATAGATATCTTGTAAAAGAAAATGTGAGAAAATGGGTGCATATTGCCAATAAAATACCCCATGTACTGTGAGTTAACCTCTAATAATTTCACCTGCTGCAGTTGGTCTGGATGGAGGCGAGTCACCATCGTCCCTATCTGGCTCTACGACACCTGTGATTGGCTCTTCTCCAATGACTGCCATCACCCCGAACGTCCCAGCTGACCAGAGCTCGCCCAATGCTCCAATGTTACCCGTCGTCTCACCATCACAACCTCTTGTCAAAGTATGTCACCTTACAGTTTTCATCAGGCATACAAATGTTTATTTAGTCTTTTGAATGGAACCTCACCTGTGAGGGTGTGCCTTTTTGTGTTTGTGTTTGTCGTGCATCCAGAAGAAAGGGGTAAAGAGGAAAGCAGACACCACCACCCCCACGACATCTGCAATCACAGCTAGCCGGAGTGAGTCGCCCAGCCCTGTCTCAGAGGGCAAGCAGGGCAAGGTGATGTCCAGACGGGAGAGTACAGGCCGTCCCATCAAAGCTCCCAAGAAAGACCTGGTGGAAGGGGAGTTGGGCCAGCACAGCAGCAAGCGGAGCAGAATGAGTGAGCAGCTCAAATACTGCGACAGTATCCTGAAGGAGATGCTGTCGAAGAAACACGCAGCTTACGCCTGGCCCTTCTACAAGCCTGTAGATGCTGAAGCTCTGGAGCTACATGACTACCACGAGATCATCAAGCACCCCATGGACCTCAGCACTGTCAAAGTACGCACCACAGAACAAAGCCCGTACACTAGCAGAATTCACTTGTACAGTTAATCATTACCTTTGTGTTGGCTTGTGTGGTTGCTCAACCATGAGCTGTTTGGATAACACTTGCTGTTGATTTTCAGAAAAAGATAGACGCCCGGGAGTATCCAGATGCACAGATGTTTGCAGCGGATGTTCGAGTAATGTTCTCAAATTGTTACAAGTATAACCCTCCAGATCATGAGGTTGTTGCCATGGCCAGAAAACTTCAGGTATGTTTGGGATTTTAAATATTTCTCTGGAACCCATTTGAAAAATGTATGTAAAATTGAATTGGTTGGTTTATCGCTAATGTGTCTCTTTCTGTCACTTTTCTTTTCGCCATAATTGCCTGTGTGTCTTTGTCAGGATGTGTTTGAGATGCGTTTTGCTAAGATGCCTGATGAGCCGGTGGAGCTGAGCCCCGGTGCAGGCGGGTTGGTCAGTAAAGGCGACAACTCGAGCAGCGGTGACTCCTCCAGCTCGGACAGCTCTGACTCAGAGGAGGAGCGGGCCACCCGGCTCGCCGAGCTGCAGGAACAGGTGGGTGCGGAACAGGTGGGTTTCAGATCCGAGGTCCGCCCGACTACTCCTCTAACCTGAAGGGCTCAGGGAGGGCCTTCCTCCCACCTTCTCTTCTCACATCACAGCCATCTTATCCATTCTGAAATGCTGAGACAGAGATGGAGGGGCTGCCACCTTACATCCAGTCTAACCCCTCCCACTCTCCCCTCAGACATGCATACCACTGCTTTCTCCACTGATTCGTCGTCTCCCTATTGATAGCACTTAAATGTAACCCTCTACCGCTTTAAATTGTGCATTTCCATGCACCTACTGGTACAGATGGCTTGCATGCACTACCTAAACAAAAGCCTTCTTTTTGAAAACATCACAATGTCGTTTTTTGCATTATGGTACCACACAATAGCTCTTGTCATAACATGGTGTTTAAAATGGTTCTGATCTCTTTTTTTGGAGTTTTCTATCTTTGTCCCCTCATTTCCCTTTGGCTCTCTTACCAGTGTATCTCTGTGGAGCGCCCCAATGGTAGCGGGCAGGGGGGAAAAAACGGGTGCACCAAGCATTTTCAGGTGATTTGCTTTTCACTTCCCGGTCCCCTCCCCACTAACCTCTTAATGATCTCAGTTTATTATCAATGCCGCTATTTCACTTTTATTTATTATTATTTTTATTTTTTGCATTAGTTGAGCAAGCGGTCGAGGGTTAATAGTGGGGAGGGAGTGGCGAGTTACAGGTGGTGCGACACTAAGTGGCAGATGTGTGTGAGTTTATATGGTTGTGTAAATGTTGAATGTGTGTGTTTTCTCCCTGGTATGTTTGCTGGCTGACCAAGTAGACATATTCTTATTTCTCTCTCTCTCGATTGCCTGAAGGTTGTTTCCAACTTAAATTGAGGCAATGAAAGGAGTATGCAACTTGTTTCACTCTCTCTTGTTAGAGGGTTCCTTTCTGATTTACTGGTGTTTTGGATGGGTTTTTGCGCGATCTTTAAACTGCTCTCTTCATTTTTGCTCATGTTATGCACCAAAGGGATAAAAACAGCTCAGATTGCTTACCTAGTTCCATTTAGAATTGGTAGTACAAAAATAAATACTAGATAATAAAAATCAGTTTTTAAAAAGTTATAGTATAGAGTACTATGTTTCTGTAAGTTGTGAAGTAGATAAGCAATCAATATGTCAAAGTTGATGTGAAGAGTTTCCCGTGTTTAAAGTCATTGTATGTGTCACAATGCAGTGTTTCCCCTATATTTATTTAGCAGCAGCGAGCCGACACTGATAAACTTGGCCGCCACTTCCAAAAAATACATAATAAAAAGGACCTGTATGTATGCGCTTCTAAAGGTATAGTGCGAGATTTTGTCAATTTTCTACTTACCCAGATTCAGATGACCTCATTTATACCATTTTTATGGTTCTGCTTGCAGTTTGAAGGAAGTTTAAGGTAGTTTAATTGCCAAAATCTCACATTATCCCTTTGAGATGAGTGACAAGTTACAATGTATATTTGTAACAGAGCGAGCAGTGGTGCGAATGGGAGCCACGAGCGCACAGCCAATGCTTGCTCCTCATTTCCCTACAGTGCAGTAATGTGCATCAGTTATATTTCAGATGGTGTTAACATTTAATTTTCATGCATTTTGGTGTAGAATGTATTTTTTTAAGTCACCAGAAGTGACATTCTCACAGTCATTACCCTTGCCACCGCTGCTGAAAAAATCCTAAGGGAAACACTGGAGGTTAACTTATGTAGTGATTTGTTTTAGTGTACATGGCTTTCCCTAAAGTAATGCCACATTTTATATAACCTAGTTTCCTTTCGAAATAGGAACTTAAACAATTTTGTATGATTCACTCAAGTGGTAAAAAGTGGAACATTTCTTTCTGGGAAACTCATACCTACCCCTTTTCTAGTCCCTCAGGGCTTGAAGTGCTAGCATACCCTTACGGCAGACCACTAACTCCTCCAACCCACCTCTCCCCAGCTAAAGGCCGTCCACGAACAGCTTGCCGCGCTCTCTCAGGGCCCTGTGAGCAAACCGAAGAAGAAGAAAGAAAAGAAAGAAAAAGACAAGAAGAAGAAAGACAAGGACAACAAGCATAGCAAAACCAAGACGGATGAGAAAAAGGCCAAGCCTGGGCAGCCTGCCAAGCAGGGCCAGCAGAAGAAGCCCTCAAGGAAAGCCAACAGCACAGTGACTGGCTCCAGGTAAGGCCTCCCTTTCTCTGACATATTAGGGCTCTGCTCAGCCTCTCATAATAAAAAACACCATGAAAGCCTTGGCTATTTGTCATTTCTGCTCTGGATTCTTGATCTTCTAGGCAACAAAAGAAGGGGGGCCGGGGCTACGAATCTGACGAAGAGTCTCTGCCCATGGCGTACGACGAGAAGCGCCAGCTCAGCCTGGACATCAACAGGCTCCCAGGGGAGAAGCTTGGTCGGGTAGTGCACATCATCCAGTCCCGAGAGCCCTCGCTGCGAGACTCCAATCCAGACGAGATCGAGATTGACTTTGAGACGCTCAAGCCCTCCACCCTACGCGAACTCGAGCGATACGTCAAGTCCTGTTTACAGAAGAAACAGCGGAAACCCCAACGTAAGTCCTGAGATGGAAGACCTCATGCATTGAACCTACTTGAACCTCACTGATACCTTCACTGTCCTTCAGCCTGTTACTACTACTCCCTCTACTAAGTATTTTCTCCTACCTTCTCTTGCTTTACTGTTAAGGACCCTACGCAAACAGAGCGACGGAGCGTTGTATACGGTCCGTTCCAAATTTTGAGCCGCACAAAAATACGTAGAACTACATAGAAAATGATGCTCCATCGCTACATTTGCGTAGTTTGCGTGAAGAGTGTAGCAGCTTTTACTCGCATCTCTTTAAGTACTAGATAGATTTCTTTCCCTTTTTGGTATTTATTTCTGAGCTAGATTATGTTCATTCCCTCTACCTCATTGCATGTCTTCCGGTTGACTGCAATTTTTTGATATACAGGTGGTCCCCACCTTTTTGAACTCCTAAAAATGAATTTTCTTCCGGCCTTTTGGTTTTTGGTCAGTGGCTGCTTAGGTCAACGAAATAACAAAAAAATATTGCTTTGTGTACATGTAGCCTAACTGAACACAAGGTTCTGTTTGTCAAATTGATGCCATTCTGGATGTAGATGATCTATGCAGTATACATGGACCTCCTGTATAAAATGTTATGGGCCTGAACAGGGTTTGTTGTTGTGTTGCTAATATCGGCTCCTACTCGGACCCAGCGCAGTGGAGTCAGGCAGTGTGACATATCATGTGACAGATAACTCCCGTACAGTCCTCGCTTAACAGCAAATTTAGCAAGTGAGATGGAAGTTTGTTCAAGTCCAAGAGCGTAAAGTCTCACCTGTGCTTTGAACCTGCTGCCTGCCCTCTGTAGTCCTCCAGGTTGTAGGCATTAGGCGCTAGGCCATAGCTGTGAAGTAGCTAGCTAGCTGTCACCACATCGGCGGGGGTCCGGGCAGGAAGGCCATGGTGCTCACAGCGTGCCGCTGTGTGTCTCCTGCAGCGGCCGCTGGGGGCAAGGGAGCGAGATCCAAGGAGGAGCTGGCTCAGGAAAAGAAGAAAGAGTTAGAAAAGAGGCTACAGGATGTCAGCGGCCAGCTGAACAGTAACAACAGCAACAAGAACAAAACCGACAAAAAGAAAACATCCAAAAAAGGTACCATAGCGTAAGGGACAGCAGGAGTTGCGTAGAGTAATGACGGGGGCACGTGGACCCCGTCTTGCTTCCCATTTTAACCTAGTTCACCCATTCATTGTTGGTATCCTGTGGTCCAGGAAGTTAGTCATCCGGTCTTTTATGGTTACAAATCTATATATACTATATCATATATTTATTAGGGATGGGCACGGTTATTCGAAAATCTGAACAGACGTTAGTATTCGAGTTGAGTAGGGTTGGGCAGTATCCAGATGTCCATACCTTTCCTGTACCATACCGGGTTAACCTGTATTACATTGCAGCCATTTCTTTTTTTTTAAAGGACTAACAGCCCAGCTCAAAGTTATACAACTATCTCAAAAGGCTACTCACACTTGATCCAGAAGGGAATTGATTGTCTCTGCTGTTAACAAGAAGCTTGATATTGCAAGCTACCCACCTAATGTTATAGCTAGCAAGTTAGCTAACCAAATGCATAGATGGAGCCCTGAGCTGGAGAAAGTGTAATTGGCACATCTTAGATGGTTAACTTCTAAATTCAGTTAAGTTATCATTTTTGTTAATAACAATAAATACGTTTGGACGGTATTGCAAATCATCCCATTGGTACTTCAAAATACCCTGAATACTTGTGAAAGTATACATAAAATACACATTAAAAATATAATCTATATGGAATTCTTAATAATAAAACAACATTTTGAATGTAAATTTGGATGTTCACCCCACAAAAAGATATACTGTAGCCTACGTGGGTTTCACACATTTGTCAGCCAATCAAAGTGTAATACAGTTAGAGGATCCATGTGTAGCAAGCAACGTTAGCAAGCAACGTGATATCTGACTAATCAAAGCAAAATGGAATTTAAATTATGGAATTAGGTTAGCTAAATGAGAAGGAGTAGGCTACAATGATCAGGTAGGCTGTTTAATCTTAATGGGGTTGTGGAAGACAACGATGGAAAGTGCAGCAAATGGCTTCAATTACTCTAGGTAGCTGGTTGTCTTAGCTAACATCTTTACATTGATTTGATGCAGTCACGACGGGCCCTACCAGATGGGATGATAGATAATTTAAGGCATTTACAAGTTTGTCTAACTAGTGTGAGTCTGTATGGCTACACTCTCTCTCCCTCCCATGTCAAACACACCACCCCATGCTTATCCCCCTTGCTGCTGCAGCCAAGCAGAGCACCACCTCTCTCCCAAGTCGCGCAGGCTGCGCATCAAGCCAGTTCCCAAGTTGAAACCTTTTTTAAATATATTTTTATATTTTATATTCTATTTCAACTATCTGGACTTCATAAAAAAATTGTATGATATTATTTGAAAGGGGAAATTATTTAAAATGCCCATCCCTAATATTTATTGAGTTGGACAGTTGTATGGTTACTGTAACAATGTAATTGTGTGTGGGGGGGGGGGGGGGTCCTGTCATTTCATCTCCTGTCTCTTCAACACTTGTGTGACCATGTGTGTGTATGAATGAATGGATTTTCTTTTGTCAAACTGCCAGTTGGCAACCCATCCTTTACAGAATGAATTGACACACAAACAAACCTTACAATGATTCACAGTGATAATATTTGTTAGCTTTATCAATTATAAAATAAAATAAATGCAAGTCCATTTTAAACATGGGTATCATAGCGCATACAAATGTTTTACTCATCTGAGAAAGTATTTATCTTTAGCATTTGCACCTCATTTACATAGATATGTAATACGTTTGGATGCGTCTCATGCATGATCCTCTTACTCTCTCTTTCCAGAGAAGGGCGCTGGGTCCGGTACTGGTGCTTCTCATCTCAGCGGCAGCAGTAGCTCTTCAGACTCGGCCAGCAGCAGCTCCAGTGGGTCCAGTTCTGACAGCAGCGACTCTGACTGAAAAGAGCCGCCCAAACACTCGCTGGGAACTATTCCTTTTTATTTTTACCCTGTGTATAAAAATAAAATGTAAAAATAAACATTGTATGCAGTTATAGTGGTTTCCCCCTTCTAAAACATTTAATGAGGAAAAAACAACAAAATGTTACACCATGTCAGAAAAAGAAGAAAAGAACATGGGGACTTATAGATGACTTGACAGGGTTCTTTTTGTTTCCACTTACTTTTAAAGGGATGTGTTCAAAATCGACCAAACATAAAACAAGCATTTTGTAATACACTCTTGGATGAATGCCAGATGTCTTTTTTTCTCCTAATACAATCATCAACATGCATCTCAATGTGAAGGAGTTGTTGCATAGTTATCAAGACAGCGCAGAACCCCATGTCCACCTCCTAGCTTCAGCCCTGCTGCATAAACAATCTATTCAATTACTTTCACAAAAAATTATCAACGCTTCTCATCCGGCTTCACAAGTATTTTTCACCCTCGTGATGAGGAGGGCCCTCTTGAAATAGGCTTGTGTCTGTTTTGGGTTGTTTCTCCAATCATTTGACTTTCGACAAATACTGAACCTTGTTTGCCTCTGAGGGGTACATTTCAGATTATTCTGAACAATCATGTTGTGTGTCCTCAGCAGCATATACAGTCAAATTGAATGATCTGAAGATTTTTATTTAATAGTGGGACTTGATTGCTGTTATTTGTATGATAACTAACATGGTCTTTTTTTCAGCAGTATGTAAAGTTTTAGCAAAAATGTCTGCTCAATGGTAACTGGTCTGAGAGGTTATTGATGAAGATTTTAACTTAAAGAATTTAGACTTTTAATGCTTTTGGGCAGAAGAAATTACCATAAAATAATTCACTCAACAGTTTGTTTCATTACTTACAACATGACAACCACTAGGCGTGATGGCCTCCTGTACATGTATTTCCTGGCATGCCTCTTGCTTAATCTACCATCTTCACTGATGAATGTATGTATGGTGCCATGAATGATTGTGTACATCACTGCTTTATGTAAGATGGGATGGCCAAAACTGTACATAGCTGACCTGTGTACATTTTTAGTACAATGGCGTAGGAACATGAATATTACAGAGCACACCCGCCATCTGTTGGTGCTTTATTCCAAACGCCAGTGCCGTGGCCCCTTATCTTTTTCTCTGTTGATGTCACGTTTGGACAATGAAAGCAGGACAATATTGTAAACAATGTGAGTCTTCCTCTGAAGTGTAGCGTATTGATTTCTGAATGTAATTTGTTACCTCTAGGTCCCTTGTTTTATCGTGACTAGATGCCACAGCCTCTTATGAGTTTAGTTCAACTCATCTTTTATTTTTATCTTAGTGAACAAATGGTTAATTATTCGTAAGAGAATATCATTACAATTTATTCCACTCCTGTAAGAATGCATATGATTATTTCATGAAGTATAATTTGTGGTCAGTTTTTTTTTGTGGGGGGGGTTTTGTTGAAAATAACTTGAACATTAAAACCACTTGGGGTTTTCTTTACTGTTAATAAGTTGATACATTATGCATTTGGTCATATGCATTATTTTAGGCTATGGTGGAAATAAATATTTGTGTAATTTTGTGGCTTGTCCCACATACCAGGTTGCACTTAACTGCAAAATTCCCCAAATGATCTTGTATGCATTTCTCTGCCTATACCAATGTTCTCCAGTACAGGCCCTATCAGGTTTTTCTAAGAATGTCTTTTAGAGGCAAAACACAAAATAACAAATATATATATACACACATATATAGCTTTTAGTTAATTTCTAGGCCCTGGTCAAATATAATAGTTCCTTTTTATATTTTCAAAAGCAAATGTTTACTTTTTATCCTAGATGTGCATGCAAGTTTATTGTAACTTTCTTATACCCTTTTTTGAGCTGTTATAGTATCTTCCTGTAAGTGTCAGTCATCGAAACAAATCAAGGAATCAGTGTAAGTAGTTTTAGGCTTGTTGATTGCAATATGGGACTGAGGGTGGTATTTGGGGGTTGGGGACTGGAGGTAGAAGCTAACAATTAATGTAACCGCTAACCTGGAATCGGGTGAAATAATTTTTTTTTAAATAAATTCAAAAGACCCTATTGAATTTGTCTCCTCATTTTCTGCATGTTGATCCGTTTTACTTTTCTCTTTGCACTTGTTTTCACTCACTGAGGTACACCCGTGTACTTCTGGTGGATGAGGAGATCCAGGGGAAAAGATGTGGATGGACCGTCCACAACCCTGAAAGCCATGTTCCATCATCACCAGTCAAGCTCTATCCTGGAACCCAAGGGAGAAGAAAAAGAGGATGCCCAAGAAACACCTGGAGTTGGGACCGTCATGCAGATACTAAGGAGAGGAGTGGTCGATGGCCTACGCTTCCAAAGAAGCGATTGGGCCTAATTAAGTAAGTCCAGTGTACACATTTTTATAATGTACTCTAAAACCATAATGTGGGATGTTTTTAGTGCTTATGGACTGGATGTGCCATTTAATATGATCGGTATATGCTAGCCAGTAGCCACAAAACCCAAAGCATAGCTGTGAAGGGCTATCTGCAGTTCAATGATAGGCCACTAGATGGTGGCCATATATAATTGATTTTTAAAATATGGTGACAGATTTGGTTTAAGCTGTGTGTTTGCTGGATTCAGATGACAGTGAGTTACACACCCCAAACGTGCTGTTAGGTGAATGTCAACCCAATGATTATAGGGGGGACATTTTCTCTTGGATATATGATGGACTATTGTCTTTTTAGGTGAGTTATGAATTAGCCATTTAAGTATGTAAGTTATCTTGCAGGAGACTTGTTGGTTGATATCAGCAATCACTTTCCATGCTTGCATGAATAAATGAAATGACCTAATCCACCATACATTAATCTTTTAGTGCAAGAATAGAATACCCATTTCCAATGTCAGATTCATTGCCTTAGGGCTCAGTGTAGGGCTATACATCAGTCACTGCCCACCCCAGCTCTTACCCTACTTGGTTTGTGCTGGAGGGAGACTTGTACTGTGTGACCCCCCCTTCTCGCAGTGGCATATGGAACATGTTACCTCTTTGCCTCGAACAGCCCTGGGCCATGATGGATCAATGCCACAACTTCAGTGACAACTAATCGTGTCTGCAACTTGGGGCCATCACTCACTCTGTAGCTGGCCACAATCCATGACAAAACAACACAGACATAGCCTACCCAACATCCATTACAGATAATATGATAGGCTAACCGTATATCTTGAGTAAATTGAATTGTGATACTATATTTTTGTTGACCCCGCAAAAGAGATTATGGGAGGATGAAGGCTGGGAACAGGATGCAGTAGCTCCAAAGCAATATGTGTTACATTGTTTCACTCAAACACTGAACGATACACCTGAATGATACACCTGCAAGTTGAGGTTAATTTGTATCCATACACTGACAATAAATCATCCTTGTAATGTGCAGTAGAGCATATGAGGACACCGAAGGTCCGGACCTCTCATTTTTTCAACAACAATCAGTCGGGGTCTCAACCTACTGTTGAGAGTTGGAATAGTAGAATACACAAGGTACAATTTCAAAACTTGGTTGTGCATCAGCAGTTTTCCTCTTATTATGTCACTCACTGACAGTCACTCAATTAGCCCGTGTCAGTTAAAGATTCACTATGCAGAAATTGCACTGCATTTTGCTGGTTGCAAAAATTCTAATAGTTTGCCTAATTTCAGTTTATGTGACAAAACAAGCAAGTATAGTGTAGTGAATCATTTTACCATCTAAACCGCTGTGAAATATCTATTCCATAACCAAGAATATTGTATTTTCAGCTGTTTGAAGCTGGTGTATCAAAACCAAAAGTTAAAGAAACACAAATTAAACTTAAGAACGGGAAGCATAGAAATAGGGCACATAAAACAACAGGTCTACCGCTTCTTAGACTTACTTTCGATGAGAATGACAACTCTATAAGTCACATTTCTATGTGAATTTTGTCATATTTCATCTTTAAACTATTTTAGATTGGTAAATTAGTTTAGTTAGTCTAGCCAGCTATCTTGACCCTAACCAGTCAGGCTTCAAGATGGGTCACTCAACCGAGACTGCACTATCCTGTGTCACGGAGGCTTTCCACACTGCCATAGCTGACTCTCCCCTGTTCTCATTCTCCTAGATCTATCCTCTGCCTTTGACACTGAACCATCAGATCCTCCTCCACCCTCCCAGGGCTGGGCGTCTCAGGCTCTGCACGCTCTTGGATTGCATCCTAGCTGGCAGGCCGCTCCTACCAGGTGACGTGGAGAGGATCTGTGTCTGCACGCATCTCTGCGTGTCTGGCAGATATCTCAACTTGGATGTCGGCCCACCACCTCAAGTTCAACCTCGACAAGACGGAACTGCTCTTCCTCTCGGGGAAGGACTGCCCGCTCAAATACCTCTCCATCACGGTTGACAACGTGTCAGTGTCGCCCTCTCAGAGTGCAAAGAACCTTGGCGTGACCCTGGACAACACCCTGTCGTTCTTTGCAAACATCAAAGCAGTGACTCGCTCCTGCAGGTTCATGCTCAACAACATCTGTAGAGTATAACCCTGCCTCACACAGGAACAGGAACAGGTCCTTATTCAGACACTTGTCTTCTCCCGTCTGGACTACTGCAACTCGCTGTTGGCTGGGCACCCCGCTTCTTCCATCAAACTCCTGCAACTTAGCCAGAACACTGTAGCCTGCCTGGTTTTCAACCTTCCCAAGTTCTCTCGACACCACGCTCCTCCGCACACTCCACTGGGTTCCAGTCGAAGCTCACATCCAATAGAAGACCATGGTGCTTACCTACGGAACAGCAAAATAAACCCTCCTTACCTCGACTCCCCCCAACACACACACACACACACAAAACTTAAACAGCACTTTCACTTGACCCCTTCCCCCCTTCTAGCTCTGACTTTACTGATATCTACAACATTGAGGAAAAATGTACTTTCTATGCCTGTTATATGTGGTTGTCCCACCTACCTATCTTAAGATGAATACACAAACTGCTAAATTACTATAATGTAAATGTAGTAATCATGGCTGAAGGGGTCCTGACCTCCAGGTGGCCCCCATTGATTTTGTTAGTCACTGTCACTCAAATATCATATTAACTTGGCAAAAGTAATTGCAAAATGTGTAGAATTGCAGTTTTAAAACTGCAACAACAAAAAGTTCCGTAAAGCAAACGTATTTGTCTACCTTTTTATTTTTTATTATGCTAAAAGATCCCTTTTTATGAATAACATTACATACATGTTTTGTTTTTGTTCTACAAATAGCATTTAATATTTTTAAATTGTATCGAAATGCAGTAAATGAGTATCAACTTTCTTAAAATGTGCATTAGAATCATTCCCACACGTGAGCGTGCGTAACCAGAACCAACTGAACCCACGTTCAACATCGCCGCCCTCTTACAGCCAAGCGCGTTCACGCTTTCTCTCAAACCTTCAGAATAGCGCGGCGGGGAGTAGAGAGACTGCAGAACACCACAATCCGTAACAAAAAAACGCGGAGGGGGAACAAGAAAGAACATACAAACGGTTTATTGGAGCATTTTTAAACGTTTCTTTCCATTAAAGTTGGTGTTTGATATTCTGAGAATGACGAGAACGTGATTTTTTTCCTCCTGGACATGTTTCTGTTGGGAGTTTGTGAAATATGTTTTCGAGTGCATTGTGGATAGGCTTAATGTTTAGTGTGGCATCGTAAGAAAATTCATTTGATTTATCACAGGGTTTTACATTGAAATGTAATTGTTGTCTATAAGAGCGTCATAGGAAATTGTATAGAGAAACTCTGAACAACCAGAAACTCTGGGTAGTTACGCAAAATACAATGGTATGTCGCTCTATACTGAGTGTCAGAACTGATTGTCTCAGCTGTTCAAAGTCATTTTTTTTCCGGAGACAACGGTTTTGGACAGCAAGCTTGCATGATAGGTTCAACATTGCAATTTGGTAGGCTTTAATACACAAGCAAAGAAGATATTGGGGCATTATTATTCCCAATAGCCTATCTGTGATTTAAAACGTTTAGCCTACAATCTGGATTATGAGTTGAGTTCTAACACCTTCTGGATATGCAAAATCAACTTCGAGAATGAAGAAAAGGAAATTGTTTTCCCGGTAGTTCACATTGGTCTGTTTATTCAGAAGGTAATTTACACATTACATCGTGTTCATTTAGTGTCGTCAACTTCTGAATGTTATGGTCAGAAACTCACGTCACTTGTTCAAAAGACCGAGCTGGACATGTTCTGACTGTGCTCCGCTGGACATAGCCTACTTGAACAGAGCTGGACATATTGTGAGCTGGAGCCAATTATATCAACTTAATCGGAAAACTAAAGTAGAACACTATTTTACCATAATTGTAAAGTTATCAGTTTACTTAATACATGGGAAAATAATACAACTAATCACATTTTAATTGAGATTTGGATTTTAACACTGGTGGAAGGATTGCTTCGGTTGCGCACTGGAAGCGGCTGAATTTTGCCCACGGAGGCGGCTGTCGAATTTGAGTGTGGAACGCACACCCCAAGCCGACATGGAAGAGTGGCGGCAATGCGGGCGATGGTTGATAGACTGCAAGGTTTTGCCCCCAAACCACCGGGTCGTGTGGCCTTCTGCGGCCGTGTTCGACTTGGCACAGGCGCTACGAGACGGAGTGCTCTTGTGCCAAATGTTACACAACCTCTCACCGGGGTCTGTGGACCTAAAGGAGATCAACTTCAGACCTCAAATGTCACAGGTATGTCAAGATGTCTTTCAGGGGCCTATTTGTTGTCAATTACCCACAGCAGTTATGTCAGTGTCATTACACTGATATTCATGGTGAATGGTTAATCTGCTCTCCATGCGAGTGTTTTTTGAAACATTCTTTACATGCATAAATAGTTATTTTGAGTGCAATCAGCACAGTGTTCACATTCAATAATCATGCAACAGTTACACAGTCCACAACAGTACAGTAGGAAGAAGTACAGTTTGTCGCCAACCTGTACTTTCTTGGGGCCCAATGGGTGTCACTGTTGAGCACTTGTGATAATTCCAGATATTCTCCACAACACACAGGGGCCATACCATTGTATTGCATGTTTAAAGTGTTTCCAGATTTCTATGACATATGACCTATAATTACTTACCATATAAGTTAAATTGATTGCCTTCCCAAAAATGGCAATTAAATATGTTGAAAAGCAGCTTATCTGTGTTGGAATGGTGTGGGCGTACCCCAACAACAATGTGTGGGCGTATACCGGTCATTATCAAAATTCATGTGAGCAGACCGCTGATTGGCCAGCTCATTCTCTGAGGAAATGGCAAGCATTTTTGTTTCGTTTAAGGTGTTTTTTTTCCCTCCAATTTATGCTTTGGCCACAAATACGAGTACAGGACAAGTCAACAACATTATTTGGGTATGAGTTAACACTATGAACTTTTAAAAGTGAGATTTTCACTAGACCGTTACTTTAATTGAATTAAATAATTCTAACTTAAGCTGCATTTAGAAACATAATGAGTAATAATGAGTAATTGCCATGTGAGTGAGAGTTATGTCTGCAGTGCAGCAAAAGCTTTTTGTAGTTCAGTGGAACATTTACTAAGGCTTGGGTAGCACAGGGTCTAGGTAGACCGTGGTAATACTGAAGAGGGCATGTGGTCAGTCAGACCAAACGATTTGGTTTTCCTTTATTCTGTGACTCAGGTGCAAAGTGGAAGAGACTGGTTGGAGAGTGTTGAAGCGGAAGACTTTGTTGGTTTGATGTTGAGGGAAATTTAGGGAATATGGCTTTGTATCAACACAGTTCAATGGGTGGAAAAGCCTAACTTAAGTCACTTTTGGAATGTGGTTTGCTGCCAAAGTGCTGCTTAGTTGGCAAACTGAAGGGGAGTACTTACAGTCATGTGTGCATACATTCTACGTATGGGTGGTCCCGGGAATCGAACCCACTACCCTGGCGTTACAAATTGAGAATACACTCACCGTCCAGTTTATTAGGTTCACCCATCTAGTACCGGGTCAGACCCCCTTTTGCATCCAGAACAGCCTTAATTCTTCGGGGAATGGATTCTATAATGTGTCGGAAATTTTCCACAGGGATGATGGTCCATGCTGATGCGATAGCATCACGCAGTTGCTGCAGATTGAACGGCAGTACATTCATGCTGTGAACAGCCCGTTTCATCTTATCCAAAAGATCCTCTATTGGGTTGAGGTCAGCAACAATGTATCAATTGGTATCAAGGAACCTAACGTGTGCCAGGAAACATTCCCCACACCATTACACCACCGCCACCAGCCTGTACCGTTGACACCAGGCAGGATGGGGCAATGGACTCATGCTGCTTACACCAAATCCTGACTCTGCAATCAGCATGACCACTATAGCTGCTGCTTCTTGCTTTTAGCTGATAGGAGTGGAACCCGATGTGGTCTTCTGCTGCAGTAGCCAATCCGTGATAAGGATCAACGAGTTGTGCGTTACGAGATGCTGTTCTATACTCCGCTGTTGTACTGCTCCGTTATTTGTCTGTTTGTGGCCTGCCTGTTAGCTCGCACCATTCTTTCCATTCTCCTTTGACGCCACGACCACACGACTTCCTGTAGGAGCGATCCATTTTCGTGACTGGGCTGGTTTACGTAATACACTGTCCGGTGAGTGTATATTGTGAATAGCCTATGTTTGAATAAATTGAGTTATGCACCTGCTGTCTCTAACTCTGAATGATCGGCTATGAAATGCCAACTGACATTTACTCCTGAGGTGCTGACCTGTTGCACCCTCTACAATCACTGTGATTATTATTATCTGACCCTGCAGGTTATCTATGAACATTTGAACATCTTGGCCATGTTCTTTTATAATCTCCACTCGGAACAGTCAGAAGAGGACTGGCCACCCCTCAGAGCCTGGTTTCTTTCTACGTTTCTTCCTAGGTTTTGGCCTTTCTAGAGAGTTTTTCCTAACCACCATCCTTCTACACCTGCATTTCTTGCTGTTTGGGGTTTTAGGCTGGGTATCTGTACAGCACTTTAACATCGTCTAATGTAAATACATTTGATTGATATGATTTTTAGGTCATATCACTAAGCCCTATTCTGTAGCTCGTGGGCTACATGTGACACTTCGATATGCCCACCAATCCCGTGCCACAGCCCCAATGTGAGGCTGCAGTGAGAGTGGCTGGGAGAGGGGCTCCTCTGTGACAAATTGGGTTAAACAAAATCCTGGAAGCAGAACAGGGGGTAGTTATTTATCACATGGAAAAGGTCAGTGTGTGTTCTCTGTGCTTTAATGCAAAGGACATACAAATTCACCACCTCACTGCCAAATGAATGGGAAGTGAGGGAGGCCATTACACTTTTGGCTCTTTATGAAAGCTGTATCACTCAACAGCTCCAAGTGCTACCTGATTCTGTCTCAGAACATCACTTACAAATCATCTTTGATCACCATATCCTAAAGACCTATTTTCTGTTATGATGATGATAATTTAGACAAAGTGAAGTGATGTCAGGGGTGGTAGTGTGTATACTTCTTATTATCCCCTCAGAACAAAATAAGGGCTGGATGGAACACTGTGACACTTGTGGAAGATGTCACGATGAACATTTGTGCCAAATGTATATAATAAGAGTTCTTCATTGCCTATTTCTAATGTTTGCTAAACCCACAGCCATTGTACTCGTATTATCAGCCTCCTCTTATAACACATACGTAACCCTCTTTATTTACCATTGTACTCGTATTATCAGCCTCCCCTTATAACACATACATAACCCTCTTTATTTACCATTGTACTCGTATTATCAGCATCCCCTTATAACACATACGTAACCCTCTTTATTTACCATTGTACTAGTATTATCAGCCTCCCCTTATAACACATACGTAACCCTCTTTATTTACCATTGTACTCGTATTATCAGCCTCCCCTTATAACACATACGTAACCCTCTTTATTTACCACTGTACTCGTATTATCAGCCTCCCCTTATAACACATACGTAACCCTCTTTATTTACCATTGTACTCGTATTATCAGCATCCCCTTATAACACATACGTAACCCTCTTTATTTACCATTGTACTAGTATTATCAGCCTCCCCTTATAACACATACGTAACCCTGTTTATTTACCATTGTACTCGTATTATCAGCCTCCCCTTATAACACATACATAACGCTCTTTATTTACCATTGTACTCGTATTATCAGCCTCCCCTTATAACACATACGTAACCCTCTTTATTTACCATTGTACTCGTATTATCAGCCTCCCCTTATAACACATACGTAACCATCTTTATTTACCATTGTACTCGTATTATCAGCCTCCCCTTATAACACATACGTAACCCTGTTTATTTACCATTGTACTCGTAATATCAGCCTCCCCTTATAACACATACGTAACCCTCTTTATTTACCATTGTACTCGTATTATCAGCCTCCCCTTATAACACATACGTAACCCTCTTTATTTACCATTGTACTCGCATTATCAGCCTCCCCTTATAACACATACGTAACCCTCTTTATTTACCATTGTCCAGTTGTAATGAATGCTGTATTTGGGATTTAACCATTCAATGCTCTTCTGCCTTCTTTGTGCACTCATGATTTATACCAGTTTCACCCAAGGAATATAAATTCTTGTGTTTTCACTGCCCTTGGTGTGAATCTCAACAGATGAGGCTGCCTTCTTAGAATACTTGTTGTTTTAAGCTAGACCTAGTCTAATATATTCCTAACACACACTCAAGGTAAACATGTAAAATACCTCATGAGCATTGTGTGTTTGGTGGTGGAGCTGAGATCATTTGCTGAATATCTCGCCATAGGCTCCGTCTGAAAGAGAGACTGAGGTGTGCTATCTGATGCCTTCTGTGTATTGTTCTTCCAATGTTTTCTTTTTCCTTTTTTTTCTCTGGTAGTGAGGTAGCTTCAAATGCCTTTAGGATGACTGTGTTTGTGCTGTACCTGTTTAGACTGCTCTACTGCTCGCCTAGCCCTGGGGCTGTGTCTCTGCTCCTCTCAGAGCAGTGAGGGTGTCTCTCGACACTCCACTGGGCTTTAGAGAACACACTGAGGCTGACGCTTCCACTCACACAAATGGAGCTTATTTCTCTCTGTTTATATACAGTGATGGATGGTGTAAACACCTGTATTCTTTGTCCAGTCTTTAGTTTTTATGTTAGATAAATATCCCTTTTCTGTATCTACTGCTGTTTACACTGGATTTTTCATTGTGGATACAGGATATTTATATATCTTTGCTAGGTAGGGCTGTCAATCACTCATGTTCTATTACATGTATTGCATATTGAGTTCTCTATATACAAACAACATATACAAACAAAAGTATGTTTCCTCCAAAACTTTGTCGCTGCAGGCTTTGAAATCCCTGCTTTGGAATCCCTGCCCTGCTAGAGCTGCCCCAGGCAACATTAATTGCTGTTATTGTGAAGTGGCTCAGCCATAAAGTGGAAGGCCACACAAGCTCACAGAACGGGACTGCCGAGTGGTGTAGCGCGTAAAAATTGTCTGTCCATGGTTGCAACACTCACTAGCGAATTCAAAACTGCTTCTGGAAGCAAGGTCTGCACAGGAACTGTTCGTCGGGAGCTTCATGAAATGGGTTTCCATGACTGACAAGCCGCACACAAGCCTAAGATCACCACGGAACAATGCCAAGCATTTGCTGGAGTGGTGTAAAGCTCGCTGCCGTGGAAACGCTACCCTGTTGCCCACAATGGAATTTTATGAATGCCCATCCGTCTGGTAGGCCCACCGTTTGTAAAACAGGCTGCTGCATTGGCTTTATTAGTCCTGATTCCTATGACTATTCAATTTGGTTATTTAAGCTCTGAATATCAGCTATCTAACTTTATCAGGAGTTATCGTGATCCTATTTGCAATGTGTTTCCACAGCGGGAAATCCAGAAGTATTTTATTTTTCACTCTGATCAGCTTGTCAAAAATGTATGGATACAAACTTGAAACCACTCATCATGACAATGGGGTGAAACACCTGGACAACAGTTGTGATTGTCCATTTGACTTTGACCTGTCCTGTTTTTAAGGATGTGTTTGTTCACCTAACAGTGCATTTTTTATTCGATTGAGCGCCATTTAGGTTTGGCTATTTGATCAGAGAAACCTGCATGCTGTAAAAAGTGTCCATCTCATTACATTGTCATACATTTTATCTCCTGCCTGTAGGCTACAGAAAAGTCCACATACTCTTTCTACCTCATCCTTTACATGATTTATGTCAAATTATTTTATTGACGGAAGGATAGTGGAGCACGGAAGCGATGTGTCTCTCCAACAGCACCCTGGAGAGGCGTGCTGGAGATGGAGAAGCAAAATATGTTGCGCCCCTGCATTTGAAAAAGTGGACACTGCTTATCACAGAGCGCTATCAGTGCTCACGTAAAAAGTCCATATGCCACTGTTTTATGTGTTGTTGTTGGAGGTGCGTCTTGGTCAGTTTAGCTCAGAAATGCAGACCTCGTAAATCTGCCGCCATAGGCATCTGCCGGCTGTTTTTTAAAATTGGCTGGCCATGTTTTGGAATTGTTGTGATGGCTGAAATCAAAGGTAAGGATGTGAACTGAAACATGACATGGAGAATCCCAGCCCACCTACCAATTCCAACTTCAGGGCAGCTTAATTTCTGCTTCCCTTGGGACCACTCTGGTGTGGGGGATTGTCGTTAACCCTCATTATCTCTGGGGTAATTTCATCTGTTCATTTAGTCTGACCCCTTGGCAGCCGGATGTAGGTAATACCACTAATGGAGCTTCCTGGGTCGCACAGCTGTGATTCTGCCAGCAAAAATGTATGGGATTGAAAAAGAGGGAATAGGGGTAGGCTTTATTCTGAGATTATGATTTGCTGTTTTTCATCAACGCGCAACTCAGGACAAAAACACCCATGTTGGAAGAGTTCATTCGCTAGACTGGACATCTGATCCTCAGTCAGTTATTGTGCACAATGCTGAAATCCTTCATTGAGGCTGCTGGTGCTGGAACATTTCATCAGTTCCTTCATTCTTCTCTGCACGGTCCTGAGGGACCACTATGGTGGTAGTCTACAATATGAGCTCACTGGAAATGTGGGGAACTCCACAGAACAGCGCAAGGGAGTCAGTGACAAGGAGGGAGGGGAAAAAGCAGGTGATGTCATGTAAAGCATCCGTACTGTGTTTCTGTTACTTGACTAAAGAGCATGTCATTCTGAAGACAGAGCTTTTCTCCATGTTGTCAATGGATACACCCTGACCAAGCCCAAGGCTCCTAAAGAACCAACTCTGGACACAGAGAAAGCCTCCATACTATGTTTCTGCTTCTTGGATAAAGAACATGTCATTCACAAAGTGTCCAGAGTCCAAGATCAAATGAGACTGGTATGATAGGTGGTCAGGGTAGCTCAGTTGGTAGAGCATGGCGCTTGTAACGCCAGGGTAGTGGGTTCGTTCCCCCGGACCACCCATACGTAGAATGTATGCACACATGACTGTAAGTCGCTTTGGATAAAAGCGTCTGCTAAATGGCATATATTATTATATGGAGAAAGCTGATGCATTGTGTGGCTGCAGAGGACCATCCGACTCTTATCACTAGTGACATGAGAACCTACTAAACCAGAGAGCGAGATGAGGGAGACAGAAGCATGTTTATGGAGAGCTTTATTGATTCTAAAAATGCTCCTGCAGGGTGCTTGTTGTGGGTTATTAGCATGGACATGCTAGGGAATGAAGCCTTACTTTTTTTCAGAGCATGCTCTTTTGGGCACCAGAGAAGAAGAGAAAGAAGGGTACAGCGTTGTCTGTAAGGAGCGATAAAACAGATGCCTGCAGTGCCCTGACATACAAGTTCATCTCAGACCACCCTCAAGTTATTTTCCTGATCACATGTCTAAGACTGACTGACAGCATCAAGTTTTTATTGTTGTCAACTCTGTTTAGCCATTGTTGGTAGGGTATTGTTGTCAATAGGAGAGTGGTAGTGGTGGTAGATGGATTCTGGCTGCATCCTGCGGTGGTGGAGGAATCTGATGAGGATCTGGATAGTGCTGCAGGGAGAGGAACAGAAGTTCCCTATCTCATTCTAAATGCCTCCTCTTCTCCCAGCTCCACTACAGCTACAGCAGACCCTCGCTGGGGAAGAGATAAGCCGCTTCATATTTTCTCTCTATGCCCAAGGAAAAATATGTTATTCACTCTCTGTGACACACTGCCTCGTGGTGACTTACTATAGACTCTATAGACATCTCTGGGATGCAGGGCCAATGGCTTTCTCAGACTTACATAACATCGCCAACAACAGCGTCAATACCCCTTTACTGACCTGTATTGATCCTATCACATAATTGGCTGTGGAATAGGAAGGGCACAGAGATAGGGTTACCACATTAGACACAATTCCGTAAAAGGCCAGTCAGTGGGTATTGATCTGCTGCACAGCTGACTCTCTTGTTAATCATGCAAACAAAGCGGAACAGCATGCTGTGCACACCGCAGAGTGGAAGAGAGGGATCATTTCCCCTCCCTCTATCTTACTTCTATGTGTATGCCGCCAGCCCACCAATGGATTTGTGGTTATCCTTCTTGAAATGGTCTCAAAATAAACAATTTCCTTTTTCAATATGATCCAAGCATGTGGTAAAACTAGTCAATATTGTACTAGCCTACTGTTCCATGATATAATACAGGTGTTCCCACACTTGTTCACTGGTTGGCAACCCTTCCAGCATTGGGGAACATCACCTGTGTAATAACACTTACTGTCTTTATTGTTTATTTTATACTAAATAGCCAGACTGTAGAGAATTCTGGAGCTCTGCCTGTGTCTGTTGCCCCTCACCACAGTGCTAGTGTTGATTATGGAAATGGTTTATGATTTCCTCTGTCCATTCCACGTGTATCTGTCATCTTTCTGACAACTAGGCAAATCCCCCAAAGGCCATGTTCCGGGGTCGGAACAGGCAGATGCAAAGCATCATTCTGGAGGGTGCAGAGCAAACACTGGCCTTGCTATCCCACTGGAGACTACAGGAAGCCTGCTGCTGGAGAAACTTTGAATAAAGTTGTGCAGGGTTAGTGAAGAGATCAGCTCATTTGACTGTTTTCTGATAGCTGACAAGTCATTTTAACATAGCTAATCCACCTCTTGAATGATACATGAAGCATAGCTGTTACTTGGCACTGCAGGACTTTGTCAATTTACCAAGATGATGAGGAAGGTAGTCTGAATTCTGTGTATGTTCAAATCTCCAGTGGGTTATTCCAATCCTCTGTTATGGAGGTGTAATCTGTTGAGATGGCTATCCAATGAAATGGACAATCATCTCACTTTCGTTGTGGTTTAGTTGCAGTTTGCTCACTATTTATCAGTCTTTCTTTGTGAGGACCAGTGGAGTCTCCTCAGAGGAGGAACATTTCTCCTCAGTGAATTAAATACAAATAGTGAAACAACTTTTTAAAATCATTTTTATGTAAAACTATACTAAATATTTTCACGTCACCAAATAATTGATTAAAACACACAGCCTCAACAGCACTCTGTAGGGTAGCACCATTGTGTAGCCGGAGGACAGTTGGTTTCCATCCTTCTCTGGGTACATTGACTTCAATACAAAACCTAGGAGGCTTGTGGTTCTCACCCCCTTCCATAGACTTACACAGTAATTATGACAACTTCCAGAAGATGTTCTCCAACCTATCAGAAGCTTATAGCATGAACTGACATGTTGTCCACCCAATCAAAGGATCAGAAAATGAATCTAGTACTGAAAGCATAAGCTACAGCTATCTAGCACTGCAGTGTATAAAATGTGGTGAGTAGTTCACTCGAAGAGAAAGAGAATTCAACAGTTTTGAACAAATGAATTTCTTAAAAAATCAAGGAAAAGCAAGCGAGAGGGCAAGAAAGCTAGCCATATTTTGTAATATTTTTTTAGCTAGCTAGTGCAGCTAGCTACTTTAGTCTACTTAGCATCCCTCTCTATTTGAGCTGGGTGTTTGTGAGCTAGCTGGCTATGGCTATCCAACACTGAAACTCTTCCAAGTCGAGGAAGTTTGACTAATTTATTGCCACCGGGGCCTGCCAGTGAAACTGCTAAACTGCTTGCTAACTATACATTTTACTGCATGATTGTAGCGGGTTCACTAGAGCATTAGTTCTAGTAGCTTTGTTTAATATGATATCTCATATGATGACAATGATGTAGGCTGTGTGTAGCTATTAGTGGTTATGATATGAATGTTTAGCTTGGAAAGGTTTTCTTGATTTGTTGTGCACTGAAGTCCACAAGCAAAGGGAAAAGGTGAGAGGAAGAGAGTATGTAGACGTGAGAAGGAATTATACAACGATCAAAGGGATCAGGTTGTTTGTATGTGGCTGCTATTAAACTGAAAATGGAAAATGCAAGTATCATGTAGTAGCCTAAATCTATCGATGTTACATTGAACTGGGTGAATGCGATATGAATGACAGTCATCCAACATGCTGTAATAGAAATAAGGCCAAGCTCATAATTTTTTTTTTTATCGTCCTCCCTCATCTTAAATGGCACCGACCGCCACTGGTGTGGACCCATAACTAATGGGTGAGAAAAGGAAGGAATCCTTTCTCTCAGACAGCATTGACTAAAGCCTTGTTTTCTGTTACAAAGACAGGTTGTTCTGTCCATCCTTGATTGATGGTATCTGTAAATCCAATTTCTCAGGAGTGGGCCCAGGCAAAAATAACAACAGGTAATCCCATTTCCCATTTACAAATGTGGAGAAAAAGTTAAATCTGCCACCAGTTTGGCGTTAGCATAATGAAAGAGCGAGAATGGGTATGGGGGAGAGCTAAACAATTTAGAATGCATGCTGAAAGCGCCTGCCTGGGAAAAAAAACATAAGGGAGAGAGGAGAGGTGGCGAGAGGCTGATTGAGAGGAAGCTTTTAGTGGCTTTCTCCTGTGAAATCATGCATGTCCCTCTGACTGACATTCAGAGCTCATCTGGCCCTCCACAAGCACTTACCCTCCATTAGCAGACAAAGATTTACCTTAACCACACCAGCCCCGTTCCCCAACTTAGATTTACCGACACCATATTGGCCTCTTAGGACGACAATGTTTCTACCCAAAACGCCAATGCTGTACTGAATGCTGAGATTCCCTTTAACTATGAGCAGTCTTGCCACTTAACAACACAGATTGACAGAGATTTACCTACAGTGCATTACTTGTGTGATGCAACCATTAGCAATGTCTACTGAGCTCTGGGAATTTGTTAAGGAAGTGTTGTAATACCATAGATATTAACTCGGTCGACCTATAAACATCTTGACATTCTTATGCTTTTCATTTGAAAGCAGTAACCCTTAGCCAAGTCTGTTTTGGTTGTTGGCTTCGTCTTGTCTGTCATATTCTGATCACAGCCCCTCTCTGTGGTGTTTTTGTCTGGTGTTTTCCTCAGTTATGTTTTTTTCCCTTTCATTCGCTAAAGAGGTCCGTTGCTTCCCACTTCCTGCTCAGCCCGAGTACTGAGTGAGAGTTGTGTAATCCCCTCCCCCTCCTCTGCTCTGAGCCAGACAACAAGAAACATCTGGACAGAGAATAGAGAGTTCAGAACACACCCATCCCCACCTTCAAGGAGCTCAACAATGCACCGGTTCAACTATGCGCCGCTTGTAATGTGGACACCCCCTGCCTCTCCAGCCAAACCCTCTGTACACTGCATTCTTAGCGTGACATTGCTAGTTCTGTTCAAACGTGTGTTAGTTTAGTCAGTGTTTTCTGAGTTTGCTTGTGAAAAAAGTGTGTATATAGAGTTGTTTCTCTGTCTGTGGGGCAGGCTATTATTTTGTTCTGAGATTTGCATCAGGGAAAATGTATTGTTGTTGACTCTGAACAGATTGTTTTTTGGCAGGCAGGCAATCCTGCTTTTGGATTGTAGGCTCAGTGACAAGTGAGTTTTAACAACAACAACAATGGAGTTTTGACAGTATTTACCTACCCATTTCCATTCACATGGTGGATATGTGCAATTAGTTCAGTGTCTCCCATAAAGCAGTTAGTCACTGGGTGGATGTCATCATGTCCAGTGCCATTTCCTGCAGTCAGATTACCTAGTGGCCTCATGGGTGGAATGTTATTAATATTGTTAATAATTTCATAACTAATGAACATTATTTCAAAAACCACCGAAAATCTGGTGTTTCTATGTCAAGCGGTTTTGTTATATTTCTTCTGTGATGTATATAAAGTGTAATATTGGTATGCAAACTCTAAATTGAATACATTTCATCTCTAATTCTGACATGGTGTCTTCTACAGGTGTCTTCTTTTAAAAAATTCCATAACCATGTGTGTGAGGTGTATACTTTTGTTTCAAAGTAGATTTGTTTAATACTACCAAGAGTCACTCTGTGTGCCCACTGCAGTAAAAGGCTAATCCAACCACCAACACAGCCATGCGCTGCCAAGGACCATAGCAGTAGGAGGATCTGTTCAACAGAAACAAAAGCTTTTGCCAGTTTAGAAAGAAGCAAGACCCCACAGTGCTGCTGTTGAGAAGGAACAATGAGTTTCAGAGAAGAGGTCCAATACTGTTGTTACGTAATGCTTTTCTACAACAGTGAGCATAACACACATGGGTGTGCAGGTGCACCAGCACCAATATTAGAACCATGTGAAACTGAGAGGGGTACAGTACTTCTGCTTTGACAATATTTTTCATACGGATTCACTCAGCCTTGTCTCTTTCCGTCCATGCAGAAATATGTTCCCCCCTTTCTGAGCTCAAGGTGCACATTTTCTTGGGGCAGGTGCTCATTGCCAGACTGTTATGAAGTACTAAGAAAGTGTAGTTGAGTGCAGCAGAACCGCTTCCACCTAGCAGTCATACTGTATTATTGAATGGGTTCTGTTATCTGCAAGAAAGTGGTCTTTAGGGATGTGGTTAGACTCAGTTCTGTACGTTGTGTAGAGAGAACAAAGGCGTTTTAGTTCATGCATTTACTGTTAATATTTTGTCTTTTGTTTTAGCTCACTAGTTTTCCCTGTACACCTGTATGTCTGTAGAGAGAGGACTATAGCCTACGTAGAGGATTAAACATAGCAGAAAGTGTTTTTCCACTGGTGGACTAATTGGGGGCTTGTCCCTTAAATAAACGACAATTATTTCACAAGGTCAGACGAAAGTGTGTGTAGGGGTTGGTGGTTGACCACTGGTGAACTTTGTGATGTTCATATGCTCACATCTTAATTCACACTCATCTTTTGTTTGGATTTGTGTGTGTTCATGACTGTCCGTGTTAGAGACTGAGTGTCCAGCCTCCAGCCTCACCACTGCTCTCTTCCTCCTCAATCCTGCAGCCCCTCTTCTTCTTTATTGGGTGACCTTGAGTGTGGACTTTACTGTGGGAGTCTGGGATAGCGCTTACCCTGACCACCACCTTCAGACGGCCTCCTGAGATCAACTGCGTGGTCTGAACACATTCATCTTCCCACCATGCACTTCATCTCTCTCGCCGACCTCACCAAGACCCTCAACCTCCACAGCAATACATAGAGAAAGAGGGAGGGAGAGAAGAGGAGAGAGGTGAAAAGCACGAGTGAAATGGTGTTTCTTGGAATAGATATTGAAAGATGGAAGGGGTTGTGAGAGTGAATGGGAGTGTGCACAAAGCATATTGAAGCTTTGCACACAAAAGAGTGTGTAGGTGTCAGATAAAAGAAGAGTGTTTGTGGAGTGGGCTGTGTGTTTGTGAGGTAGAAAGAAGTCGATCATACGAGAGGGAGAAAGCGGTAGAAGAAAGACTGATTGTGCGAGAGGCATCATTAATGGTGCTCTATTATCGGATGCTTTTGGCTCATCACATATTATCTCTGGCACAAATGAACAGTTGACATGTTCTAATATGAATGTCACATTTGTTGCACAGTAGGGCATCCAATACAAATCAAATAAAATAAATGTTATTAGTCACATGCGCCGAATAGAACAGGTGTAGACCTTAGAGTGAAATGCTTACTTACAAGCCCCTAACCAACAATGCAGTTTTAAAAAATACAGATAAGAATAAGAGATAAAGGTAACAAGTAATTAAAGAGCAGCAGTGAAATAACAATAGCACGACTATATACACGGGGGTACCGATACAGAGTCAATGTGTGGGGACACAGGGGTTATTTGAAGTAGTATGTACACATGTAGGTAGAGTTATTAAAGATGACAACAGAGAGTATCAGTGGTGTAAAGAGGGGGGGCACTGCAAATTGTCAGGGTAGCCATTACACTAGATGTTCAGGAGTGTGCCGGTCGGAGGCCGAGCAGTTGCCATACCAGGCAGTGATGCAACCAGTCAAGATGCTCTCGATGGTGCAGCTGTATAACCTTTTGAGGATCTGAGAACCTTTTCCAAATCTTTTCCGTCTCCTGAGGGGGAATAGGTTTTGTCGTGCCCTCTTCACGACTGTCTGTGTGTGCTCAGAGCATGTTAGCTTGTTGGTGATGTGGACACTCCCTCAACCTGCCACACTGCAGCCCGGTCGATGAGAATGGGGGCGTGATCGGTCCTCTTTTTCCTGTAGCCCACAATCATCTCCTTTGTCTTAATCATGTTGAGGGAGAGGTTGTTGTCCTGGCACCACACGGTCAGGTCTTTGACCTCCACCCTATAGGCTGTCTCGTCGTTGTCGGTGATCAGGCCTACCACTGTTGTGTCATCGGCATATTTAATGATGGTGTTGGAATCGTGCCTGGCCATGCAGTCATGAGTGAACAAGGAGTACAGGAGGGGACTGAGCACGCACCCCTGAGGGGCCCCTGTGTTGGGTCTAAGGTTTCTGGGATAATGGTGTTGATGTGAGCCATGACCAGCCTTATTAAAGCATTTCATGGTTACAGACGTGAGTGCCACGGGTCAGTAGTCGTTTAGGCACATTACCTTAGTGTTCTTGGGCACAGGGACTATGGTGGTCTGCTTAGAACATGTTGGTATTACAGACTCGGACAGGGAGAGGTTGAAAATGCCAGTGAAGACACTTGCCAGTTGATCAGCTCATGCTCACAGTACATGTCCTGGTATTCCGTCTGGCCCATTGTGTGGCTCTTAGATATTTAATAGTGTTTTTTAAAATGTCAAACACAAATGGCATTAGGTGTGTCTATTGAAAACACATTACTACGGAAAATGAGCTAAGCTTTGACGCAGATGAATTGTCAAACCGGGCTGATGATGGCTGGCATAGTAACTAGCGATCCTGATATATTCTCCCTGCTGAAATTACATTTGTGTAAGCCTAATCACTGCAGCAACCTTTTCAAAATCCCCAGCATCATTTACTGTAGATTTGATTAAGGACCGAAATCCAGCTTAGCACCATATGTTAAACCAGCCTGTGACTCAGAATAGCCTCGTGAATTTTTGGGAGAATGTAACACCTGTTGTGATATTCTCTGCTTAGGGTTGTAGTGTTGCACTGTTTTCTCTCTGGAACGGTCCACCTATTCCAACACATACCGTACACACAGAATGAATAAGCCCTTCAGTCAACTATCATTCCACACTCCTCTGTTAGCATGGGCTTGTTCACGTGTCTAGTGGTGCATATAGCATGTGTTACAAAACATCTCTAGGGTTTCTTCTGGATCCAAAAAGGGCTTAGGTGGTGGGCGCTGTACTCCCGTCGTCACAGATTAATCTTAGAGAACATTTTAGAGGCCCGATCTTTGCATTGTAGAGAATTATTTTGTATTTTAAGGCAATTTCCTGCAATTCTACACATTTCTCAATGGAGCTGAGAGAAATATGGTCCAATTGGAGGCGTCATAAAAAATGCACCACCCTCCCCAATGTTTAAAATACTTTCAATGTGTACACTCTCCCCCCTCATCAAATTAACAACACAAATCATCATTACCACCACAAATAACAATAAATCTAGCAACCCTGTATTTAGAAACATGGATATCGACTTCTCCACTTTTTTGTGGCACTGTCTATGCCATGAAGGGCTACGGGCCAGAAGGTTGAGGGTTCGCGACCACCAAGGACCAGCTCCCTCTCCCTGCCAGTATCATTACACTACCATCAGAGGTGGCTGCAGACAATTATCAGATGGGGGGAAATCAGATTTATATGTATTTATAATTATATCCACCAACAGGTTTCTGAGCCAATGCACCACACACAACCAATAAGCAACACATAACTGCATACCGATTACTGACTTTGAGCACTTATTATCATGGTTTGCGTTGTCAACACCACAATCAAGTATGTCAATCTCAACAAACTGAAAATACATCACTCTCTACTCAGTACTGAAGGCTTGGTTTGACACTTTTCCCAAATGTCATTCAACTTTTTGGTGTTTTGTAACAGATGTCTGGCCGTTGCACAGTTTGGATGCTGGAATTATATTTGAAAGGAGTGGATGAAAATGAGCAAGTAGCCTACAGGAGACTAGTCAGATTAAAACATTGTGACTAGTTGTTTATGCCACAAATAAAAAGGTATTATATTTTAAAAGTTAGGTTCTAGGTCAAGGGATCGGAAAGGAGGCAGAATACGTGTTAAAGCTTTCCTGAATAACTGCTGGGAGCATAAGCCTGTGTGGATACGACTATATAGGATGACTTGTGTGGCTACAACTATATAGGATGACTTGGGAGAATAATGATCTGCAACAGACAGTACACCAGTATCAGAAGTAAAAATACTGTTCCTTTCTATAATTTATAATCTGTCGAGAGTAGACATACAACTGATTCTCATATCTCGCACAATTTCCTTCGACAGATAGCTCTACCAAACCTGACAGCCAGATGTCAGAGGCCTCCAGGCCCTTGCACCCCTGCCGAAACCCGTCTTCTCCGCTTCTACAAAGATTAATTAGAAAGGGCCTGGTTCGATTCATCAGGACTGTCTGAATTGGAGCTGCAGCATCTGCAACACCTTAGTGGAAATGAAGAATGCCATAAAATAATCCTTCACCGGGAAGCCCCAGGAGAGTCTGGTTTCAATTTAAATTGATGGTGTTTACCAGGATGTGGATCCTCCATACTACATGTGGAGCTGAGGCGATGGTGAGCTGACAGAGACCTTGAGCACATCTTGGTGTAAACATAGCAGACCTTTACACATTAACCCCCCACCCACTTCAGAAGTGTGGACAAGGTCAAGCACAAACCACAACCAACAATTACTCCAGTGCAATAGTAGCATACCAAGACCTCTTAGCCCTTTGTCTGTGACTGTAGCTCTTGTGTCAAGGTTGTTGAGAAGGAGGAGGACAGCAGAACAGCAGATATCTGGCCTACTTTTCTCCACCCAGGCTTCCAAAACAAATAGAGAGGAAAAACCACACAGGAGTGGAGTGTGGGAAAGCACATTCTGCACAGCTCCTGTAACCTTGAATAGCCTTTTCCAAATTAAAACAAGATCCAGGGGCTCCAGGAGAGAAAAGGTGCATCTCGGGAAGCACAAGAGCAGAAATCGGCTGAAATATGAGATAAACTAAAACATTTTCATTTTCTCATCCGCTTTACGACAGCTTCTCGTCGCCTGAGGATGAACAAGATGGTGGTAATGAGAAAAACAATGGGATGGCTTATTCAACCACAGGGTTGATGGGAACCTTTCCCAACCTCTTTTCCTTCCCCATTCCCCTCATGAGCAGACTTTACAACTGTGTTTAATTAATTACTTTTCCTCTTTTATTAGTTCACCACCATTTTGACAACCATGTTTTAATTTTGTAGTTTTGGTGGTTAGATAAGCTCTGAAACTTTGCAGCCGTTTAGCATATCCCTGTGAGAATTCTTCATTTTAAACACTCCCAGAGTTGTTACATCGCAGCAGATTAAGATAGAGATGTATTCTGAATGCTTATGTTGTGTTCTCCCCCCGACATGACTTTGCTCTCCGCTCCAGCCTCAGCCTCATGAATGTTTCAACACGCTGAGATTATTAGGCCTGCTAGCACGTGCAAGCAACAACAATCCCCACACGCCTCCCGATGGCAAACGCGGATATTGTTTTGTGTATATCTTCCACATTTAACAGGTTGCGGCCCTCTTCAGTGATGAATGCTTCTTGTTACCGTGTGGCTGTTACCCCCACCCCTGAGAGGATGCAGGTAGCAGCTTTATGGATGGCTGCACAGACCCTAGTTAAACCCCAGTTAAACCAGGCCGTAGCATAGCGCATCCGAGTGTTGGGACAGGACGGAAGGAGTTAGGGAGTATTGTATCTAGAATCACATGATGTTTTATACTGTAGATGCAGGAAAATAGCAGAAGGAAAATAGCAGTCCGTTTGGGATTGCAACCAAGTTTGCTGAATGATTTGCTGATAAGCCTCATAGGTGGACTGATGATGCCTTGCTGATGCTCTGAATTAATTTCAACAAACAATAAACTCTGCTCTGTCATTCACCCAAGACCACATGACCTGCTATTGCAAGACTGAAGACCTTGTTCCGGCAGCAGCACATGGCATTCCTACAAACACACTGGGCCCATGCTTCCTGTGAAGAATCTGCCTTTCCATTTGGTGAATATTAAAGCCATCTGTTAGCGTTTACCGTCTCAGGACGCTGATCTGTCTTGTGTTTTGACACTCATTACAGAGCATGTAAAGCAGTTATATTAGGGCTGACAGACCAAGTAGAGGAGTGGACTGTGTGCAGAGTCACTGAGTACTGCCATGATTATGGAAGTAGGCAGAGTTTGGCATTAGTCATGTAAACGTAGGAAGCATACGCCGATTAAAACACCTGTTTTTTTTAGCAATCTTTCAAATTATTAGGACATGTAAACAGTTTTATCTGAGTTCCAGTGGTGTATTTGATCTGCACATGTGCCTGTATACCAAACTCAGAATCAAATAGACTTCGAATAAATGACATGGTCACTGTGGTAGAACATTTTTTGGGGGTTATTTTCTGCATTTGCCAAAGTCCCATCAGGTAGCCTGATTTCAGATGTGTCCAAGTAAACAGGATTATTAGGGGAATCCTTTCTCTTTCAGAGAATGTAAACTTTTTGAACAAACTATTGTATTAATCTGACTATCCACAATAATCGTACTATTGTGTTCATGTAACCGTACTTAATGTGTAGGGTGGCAGATTGTGATTGATAATTTTCAGCAAGGGATCGAGCACTCTGAGTGGACTGATCATGACACTATTAGGATGAAAAATATATCAGAAAGCAGATGCGGGCGGTCTGTTTTGGGATCAAATGAATCATTTATGGGCGGTGATGACTCGGCACAACGGACAGAGTCTGCCTCGCCGGAAATGAATAAAATCCAATATGATGTTTTTGTGTTTAAATGAAGCGTTAAATGGGAGTAGACAGCACCACTGATCGATATGGTATTAAAGCACTGCTATCGTTTCCCCCCAAGGGGCTTTACGCAAGTTAAAACATGTAAAAAGTTCCCAAGAGTGTTACCCTTGTATCTGCTTGTAACTGCAGGGATAATGACAAAATCACTGAATCACAATGTAATGTGACAGGCAATTTTTTTTATCTAGCAAAAAAAGAGTCAGACATGAGTGGTCTCAAAATGTTTCTCTGATACATATCTCTTGCTGCATATGTTGCATAACAGCCCAACAAAATCAGCAGCTTAGATAATGTCTGCATTCAATCAGAGGCCCAAAAAACACAAGCAACTTGCCCAATATCCTGGGATATATCCAGGCTGGCTGGGGGAATTAACTACTAAATCTCACTGAGCATTTCTGGCCCACACTGTAGGGTGTCTGCCTACGAGTTTTCCAGGGGGGGAAAAGTGCTCTGCTCTCACGTCATAGCCTGGATTCTGCTGGAGGGACTAGGAATGGGAAGAGAGGCTGGGATAAGGGGGACTCGGTGAGGAAAGCCATCTCGGTAGTCCTCCTCTCTTGTTCTCAGGTAAAGAGAGTCGGAGCCTCCATGCAGCCGTGGCGACACAGCGCTGGATCGCCTCATCCATTATTAGACTTCTTTATTCTATTAAGAGCTATGAATTATGGATCTCCCACAATGCACTGCACCAGCAGAGTGGCTGCTCTGATTTAATGCCGAGAGCTGTTAGTGTCTTACCACCAACACTGATATGGCCTCTACCATCCACACACTCCCTTGATGGTTGTCCCTCCAATGGAGGACGTGGGGAGAACGCACACAACCACACCTCACCAATGGCTAGGCCTCTTATTTAATTCAAAGAATACTCTGCAATATGGGGAGCAGGAAGGAAGCCACTGATTGGGTCGTGGGTTAAATGGGAGTGGTGTATGAAAGGGAAATGGAATTTAGCAAGGATTGGTCCAGATGACCGGTTGGCTGTTGACTGGGGCCACAGGAAACTGTGACAGAATGATCTGCTCAAGAGGGACTAACACTGGGGAGAGGGACAGTGCCCATGCAGCCCAGTTTGACTTTAGTCTGCTGTCTATTGGCAAAGCTTTAAGACTGTCTTACACAATAGGCTACTTTTAACAGCTGCTTCACTGCTCTAACACTACATCCCTTTTTTCTCCCTGAGACACTTCTGAATTGGATAATATTCTGGATAACTTTGCCTCTAGCTCCAGTTTATGCCAGCGACTTATAACCATGTACAGCTTGTCTACGGAGTTGTATTAAGTCACTTGCATTAGATCTTCTCAAGACTGGGTAATATTCCGGATAACTTGGATCAACATAATACTTCTTTGGTATTCTGACTGTGGCTCTTAGCTCCAGTATGAGCCATTAACTGAGCACCACAGCACTGCTCGTCTACAGAGTTGTAGAAGTCCGTTGGTCTTCATGTGAATCCCAGTTGAACTGGCCAAGAGGAAATGAGGACGGAGGTCTGTTTATTTATGTGATGGGAGGTCTTTCCTCTCTCTGTGTAATGCTCAGAGCGAACCAGCAGCTGGTGGAAGCCTCATAAATAATTTAACGACTATGCAAACGGCACAAATAGAGGCCAGTGTTCACACTAAACTAACATTATCAATCCATTCATTTAGAGATAGACATGGCAAGCGGCCAGGGTCGTACCAGGAAATAGTTGTGACTCGAGGAAATCCCTCCCCTGTGTGTGCCCATTGGTCGATATTAGGATACGCCTGTCCACTACTGGTCAAAGCACACTGCAAGAGACATAGGGCAGTCATTAAATTGGTGCTAGCCAGCCGAACCATGGGGTGTCTGCATGACGTGCCTACTCTTCATACAAGCAGATGGCAGATGATGTTGCTTCACTAAGTACGTTGGGTCAGGTTGGGCTTTTTGCTGTGGGTTGTTGGAGGATACAGTCTTTTCAATGTAATAGGCTATTTATATTTGTAACTCAATAAACCACTCCATGAAATATAGGCTGTCTTTGTAGTTCACTTCAGGGAGCACCTCATCCCAACATTGAAGCAGTAGCCTGTATGAGGATTATATTCAATGTCGTGTCTCATGATGATCTCAGTTAGTTAATATTGGTAATCCCTCATGTTTAAAATAAGGTTTCCACATAAGAGTCACACCTAGAGAGGCATTCAGTGTCAGCACCAAATTTCCCAGCTGTCACTGGGGCAACAACACCCACAGTGTTTACAATAAGCATGCCGTTAACTTCTGATAGCCACAAGGTCTGCAGTGGACCACAGAACCCCCCCCCCCCCAATCCAGTCTCATCATCACTGGTAATGAAAGGCTCATTGAGCATCTCTGGGCTATTCAAGCAACATCCATGGCATTTAGATGAACTCTGTTGAAGGCTGAAGCAGGGCTGAAGCAGGGCTGGATGGTCTATAATTTAAATCAGTCAGAAAGCTTCATGAGTGTGCCTCCGTATTTTTTACCAAATTGCCCTTTTATAAAATCTCTCTCTCCTCTTTCTGGTTTCCCCAGCGACAACACCCACACACTAAATAACAAACACCAGCGAAGAAGCTCACACTATATGGATCCTGCTTAGGGCGTAAATGGATGGTATTTACATAGGGGTTAGATAAGAGACTGGAACCATTACAGAGATGGATGGGGAGGAAGTGAAGTGGGGGAACGCCTGTGGGTTTATCACAAAGCGGGTGCCTGCAGTGAAAGAAAAAGGGATGTCTCTCTTCCTCATCCCTCTATCTCTCTCTCTCTACCTTTGTGTACGCCTGTGTTAGGGTGTGGTGTGCTGCTCTGCTCCCTCCGTCCTGTCTGAGCTGAGAGTGTACCAGCAGCAGATGGAAAAGCCATCCTATTATCACAGCCCTGCCATACCTCAGAGATTCCATCATCCTTCCTCATATCTCCTGCTGCATATGCACACACACCCCTCGTAGAGCTGCTTATCTGGTCGTTTGCATTATCTAGGCACACTGACTGCATTGTGCTGCTATTGGAAATCTTGCTGTTATTATTCCAGGTGACTGCTAACAGATCGGGAGGAGGTACCGGGAGGAGGTACCGGGAGGAGGTACTGGGAGGAGGTACTGGGAGGAGGTACCGGGAGGAGGTACCGGGAGGAGGTACCGGGAGGAGGTAACGGGAAAGGCCACATTATTGTCATGGATCAAAGATCAAAGATTGGCAAGGCTGTAATGGAGACATGCTGATAGAAAACAGACGCATGAAAATTCACTGACCAGCTTCACCCGAGGCTTTGAAGATGTGTTTGTGTGTGTTTACATGTAGATTATGCAAGTGAAGGAAAGCTTTTCTTTAAATATGATGCATCTCAGTTGGTGTTATCCTTTATTATTAGTACATTTTCTTTATGATTCCTTGTCAAATCCAGTAAGAAAATAATTATTTCAAAACAGGCAAGGAAAAACAGTAAAATACTGTAAAATGGCTGCAACTGCTTAGTGGTTGTTTATTTAAGCATACATCTATAGAGCCCCACAGTGGAGGTGTCATAATACCCATAAAACCTAGAGGTCAAACAGTGAAATGGTTCCAATTGTTTTTCATCCATGAATTTTTTTCCCATTGGGGATTTGAGAAACTCTTAAAATAAAGGCTGTGTTTCATGTAGGCTCACCCTGGTGTGACGTTCTGAACCATGTACATCTCTCTCAGACAAGGCGACTTTTATCAATATATTTGGCTCTATTTACACTCAGATTCGAAAATGCTCATTAGCATCAAAACTACAAATCCCTGTAAGCTCCTACACGTCATCTCTAGTTGACACTTTTGCTAAACAGGTATTGTGTCAATTTTAAGTTCACAGAATTATCCATTTAAATACACTTAGCCAATTTATTCATAAATAGTTCATCCAGAGATTCTTACCTTTGCCTCGACTCGGCAGTCTCGTCCAGATGATAATGGTATTTGTAGTTCTTTATGAGAGCTACATTAGCAGCCAATTAGCATTTTGTTTTGCGGGGTGATAAGTCACCCACAGAGATTTATATTGTTATAAACGAAACACAGCCCTTATTTTAAGTGTTTATAAAGACCCCCATGGGAAAAATGAATGGTGGAAGAACTATTGGAACTATTTTCCTGTTTGACCGCTAGGTTTTATGGGTATTATGACTACTGTGGTACTCTTTTTGGATCCTTCTATAATATACACAAGTGTTTTATGAAATAACCTGGATTGGAAAAGAACAGCCTGCTACAGATGATCATTTATATTTCTCCTGTTGTGGACCTATTTAGAGATTCATCACCACTACTACAGTAATGGTGCTAGTTGACCGGTGGTGTTGACCGGTGCTGATGGTTGCTGATGCGGACCCAGCAGCCAATCAATAGGGCTGATGATCAATGTGAGAGCAGTCTTCTCCTCTGGGTGATTATTGATCTCCAGGCTGAATAGAGACAGCAACTGTAGAGGGGACTCTGTTGGATGAAATACACTTTCCAATATCTTCCCTCTAATGCTATTTCTCGTTTTATGTCTTTTACTAAGTAAAGGCTCAAGTTAAGCCGCATAATGCATCTCTTGTCCTTGGTAGGCTGTCCCCCTTCATCATGTCCCTTTCTGAGGCCAAACATGAACCTCCAAGGTATCACCTCATCCTATCACATACTTGTCACGTGGGAGCTGTGTTCTCCTGTCCCCTCCGAGGCATGGGGTAGCTAGAGCAGCATATGCTGGGAAGCTCACTGCAGCGGAGAAAGTGTTCCACACTTATACCTGTGGTATTGAATGATCTGGGATGCCGAGGCAGCTATTTTTACCCTGTAACTCAGAGGAGAGAGTCCATGTTCCTTCTGCGGTTGGTCGGGTCACGGACAGAGCTCTATTAGAGAAGAGGACATTGAGCTGATTTGGGTATTTGGGTCTAGTTTGAGTAAAGAGTATCCGGAGCATGATCTCGACAAGATCTTTCTCTGGATAGTTCAATTAGTCCATCTCTCTAGAGCACGATCAGTAGTGTCCCAGCTCATCTCTAGTTCATCTAGCTAATGCTTCCCCACAAGACATTAAAAGGGACAGTCACAGGGGGAGGTAAGGGGCAGAGGATGAGTAAGACGGAGTATTGTCTGTGCAGGTCAAGTTCACCTCGTTTAGATATGGGAAATGTTACAAACAAAGGGAAAGTTTGAATGAATAAATAAACTAGCCATCCAGAAAACAAGTATGATAGAGAGGGAGGAAGCTTTCATTAGAGTGAAAGACTGAACAAGGGAGAGAGAGGGAATATATCATGCTCTGTCCAACCCCATGGTTCCCATCTCAGTATAGGCTGTATGTATCACCACTACTGGATCCCTCTGACGTGAGGCTGGGGAGGCTGAGGAGGAGGCATCCCTGCCCTGGTCTGCGTGCTGGGTGCCAGGGAGAGAGGGAGTCACGGCGGTGCACACTGCAATTTTAATTTTAATTGCCTAGATTTATCTTCCCTGTACTGTGTCACGGCCCGATAACGGGCCCGATAGCTCTCTGAGCTGAGAGTGTGTTTGTTAGTGGCTGGTACCAGGCAAATATATGGGCAGGAGCTGTGAGAGAGAGGAAGGGGAACGGATTTACCGCAACAACGCTTAACCTCACCAAACCCGAAACACTGACTCAATCGCAACAGCACAATATTCACAGGCCTAGCATACTGCCAAGCCAAGTATAACACTCACTCTGTAGCTACCACAGACCAGACCAGCTCAGCCCAATGGCCATCCTCTTTCTATGTATTACAACTAGACCAACTTCTCCACACATTTACACTATATATACAGAAGTAGGTGGATACCCCTTCAAATTAGTGGATTGGATATAAAATCGAGTACACAGCTTTGCAATCTCCATAGACAAACATTCAGTAGAACAGCCTTACTGAAGAGCTCAGTGACTTTCAACGTGGCACCATCATTGGATGCCACCTTTCCAACAAGTTATTTCATTACATTTCTGCCCTGTTAGAGCTGCCCTGGTCAGTTGTAAGTACTTTTATTGTGAAGTGGAAATGTCTAGGAGCAACAACGGCTCACCCACAAAGTGGTAGGCCACTCAAGCTCACAGAATGGGACTGCCGAGTGCTGAAGCGTGTAGAGCGTACAATCATCTGTCCTCGATTGCAACACTCACTACCATGTTCCAAACTTCCTCTGAAAGCAACATCAGCACAATAACTGTTAGTCGGGAGCCACACACAAGCATAAGGTCACCATGCGCAATGCCAAGCGTGGCGCTAGTGGTGTAAAGCTCATTGGACTCTGGAGCAGTGGAAACACGTTCTCTGGAGTGATGAATCACGCTTCACAATCTGGCAATCTGGCTTCACAATCTAAGTTTGGCGGATGCCAGGAGAACGCTACCTGCCCCAATACATAGTGCCAACTGTAGTTCCAGTGAAGGGAAATCTTAACGCTACAGCAGACAATGACATTCTAGACGATTCTGTGCTTCCAACTTTGTGACAACAGTTTGGGGAGGACCCTTTCCTGTTTCAGCATGACAATGCCCCTGTGCATTAAGCAAGGTCCTTACAAAAATGGTTTGTCGAGATCGGTGTGGAAGAACTTGACAGGCATGCACAGAGCCCTGACATCAACTCCATATTAATGCCCATGATTTTGGAATGAGATGTTCGATGAGCAGGTGTCCACACTCTTTTGGTCATGTACTGTATGTTGGCAGCATGGGAATCTGCCTTCACTTTACAACAGCCACTTAAATCAACACTGACCTCGTTTTTGCCTGACAGTTAAAGTCAAAGCTGCACACTAACTACCAGAGTTTTACTTCAGTAGCGGCAGAGTGGCTCCATCTGACTGCAAAGTCAACTAGCCCAGAACTTTACTTTTTCAAATAAAAAAGGACTGTCAAATGACCTACATCTCCATCCCAGCCACAGACCTCCCCTAATTAAACATTGAAACCCAGAGATTTGAACTATTCAGAAAGCATGTTGCCAGCTCTGACTTTCCCTCTCAAGTTAAGGGCACCAAGCTAATAATTGAATGATTATCTGTCTCCCTGTCTGTCTCTTTACTGAGCCCAGAGAGTGAGACTCCAGTTGTGGAGTGGCTGTGCCTCTTCCCTCCTCACCATCAGAGCCGTACATGCATGGTGCCATGAAAGGCTGAGAGACCAGAGTCAGTGCATGTCACAGAGAACAAACTTCATCATTAACTTTCCACTGCGCCTTCCCTTCTCCCACTCTTCCCCATCTAATCTGTCCATCTCCCTGTCCCGCTTGTGTTCTCTCACTCTTCCACTCTTGCTCTCTTTCCTTGTCTTCCTCTCTCAATCCATCTAGCCTTGTCAAGTGTCCCTCCCGCTCTCATTCTCTCTCCCTCCCTCCCTCCCTCCCTCTCTCATTCTCCATCTGAGTCAAGGCCAGTCCTTTCCCTCGTTCGGTAGAGATTATGACTGTTGACACAATAGGACCTCAGTAATACACGTTTCTCCAACATCCTTCCTCCTCTGCTTCCTTCTCTCCATCCAGGAGAGAGATAATCTCCATGCAGTCAGTTAGACAAACACGTTACCAAATAAATGCAAAGAGAAACTAGAATTGAATAGTTGACTTTTGAGACCTACCATGTGCAATTTCTTTTGAAAACACTCATGCTGTTTTGTAATGTGCTGATGTTCAATAGGCATCACTGCACCCTGGAGTTGCTGCACAGCACAGTCGGGATGAGACGAAGTAGCAGATAGCCCCAAGTGGGTGGTGATGGTGATGTGAACAAATTGAAATGTCCTTGTTTTTCCTGCTCTCTCCCCTTTTTCTCGAGCCAAAAGAATAACAATTAAACTGTACACATGTAGTTAATTAACCACTATAATAAGCGCTTAGCTATCTGTTATTGGAGGTTTAATGAACCTTGGCAGGGAGCCCAAAAAGTTAAACAAAAGTGGGCTAATGCATCAATTATCTCCATCTTTCACTCGTCTCACTCATGGGGCGCATGGAGAGGGAGAGGGATGAGAGGGGCGGGCCTGGTGTTTGATGACATCCACGTGCAACTCCATGTTGCCAATGATTGAGGGTTCATTTGGATGGTTCATTTGCAGGCGAACAGTGGGACGTCCCTGAGCGATGGCGTTTGAATGAGTGCTGTAGTGTCGAGTGGAATACCAACCAGCAAGTGCTGCAGAGGAGAAGGCTCGTTATCTGTCTGTCACTGGATAGATATGCCTCATATGCAATTAGCATTTCACAGCTCTTTACTGGAGATATGCTCCGGAAAGCTGTTTCAATGTTGTTGTGAGGATTCTGTTTATGATTTATTCTGTTTATGATTTATGATTGAAAGGGGATAGATCCTTGTATACTACACTAGTATTTCATAAAGGCATTACATTACACCCTTCGCATTTCAAGTCGTTTCTACATTTCTACGACCATTATGTCTGTGTTATGCCTCCCATTTGCAACAGAAAGGCTGTACCAAAGCAGGGTAATCAGCTAAATGTGTCGTCTTGGTCAATGCAGTGTTAATTTTGTCAACAATAACTATGACGAAAAAATACCCGTTAATGACGACAACTATACAACATATTACATTCAAATTCTGGTCGGTGAAAATGTGAGGAGAATTCCACGTGAGACTAGTGAACATTTAATTCGACATGAAACTCCTTTTCATCTGTTTTGTCCAATCCTAAACATGCAGAACATTTCATGCATGCTCTCATTGGCAGAAGAGTCTGATCTGCCCGGCGCTCCCACACAGCTCCCAGGCGGTCACATCAGTCACTCGTCAATCATTTGAACTGATGCGAAGCCAGGACACTTGACATGTACTGTAACTAACCTCAACTAGAAGCAAAGTTTACTCTCTCTCTTACGTTTATGTAGACTATTTTTGCTTTGATCACATCAAAGATCACATCATATTTTCCCCATCTGTGTTTCTATACATTGGATGGTATTACACACTTTAAACTTATTCAACGGATCCCTTGGCTAAAATACATTTAATCTATACAATATTCATATATACTGAACAAAAATATAAATGCAATATGTAAAGTGTTGGTCCCATTCTTTTTTTTTCGCCCACGAAAATTGCACAAATTTGTTTACATCCCTGCCAACTTGCCATAACTGTGGGAGTGAAATTGGCATGCTGACTGCAGGAATGTCCACCAGAGCTGTTGCCAGAGAATTGAATGTTGATTTCTCTACCATAAGCCGCCTCCAACGTTGTTTTAGAAAATTTGGCAGTACGTCCAACCGGCCTCACAACCACAGACCACGTGTAACCACGTCAGCCAACGACCTCCACATCCGGCTTCTTCACTTGTGGGATCGTCTGAGACCAGCCACCCGGATGAAATTGAGGATTATTTCTGTCTGTAATAAAGCACTTTTGTGGGGAAAAACAAATTCTGATTGGCAGGTCCTGGCTCCCCAGTGGTTTGGCCTGGCTCCCATGTTGGTGGGTCTATGCCCTCCCTGGTCCACCCATGGCTGTGCCCCTGCCCAGTCATGTGAAATCCATAGATTAGGGCCTAATTAATTTATTTCAATTGACTGATTTCGTAACTGTAACTCAGTAAATTCTTTGAAATTTTAGCATTTATATTTTTGTTCAGTATATGTTGAACATGTTTTGGAACAGTAATTGTATGGCTTCAATATGGACATTTATTGTTAACATACCCTTCGCACTGATATCGGCCTAGGCCTACTGTAAAATGCATTATGTCTGAGCCATGTATATGCCAAAAGTTGTCAATAAGCAAAATTGTGTTCACTGTTGATCTGACCTAAAAAGGCAGTGAATAATTCCAATCAAATTCTTATAAAAACATAACAACTTGTTTTAAATAGGCTTTGTCTAAATACAGTTTTGGGCACCATTGCTTCCAGGAGGGAATATAATATTAGGCCTAAAACAACGTAGACTACGGAGGGTTTTACGCACATCCAAACTTTTCAGACGTGTCTTTGAATGGCTCGGTGCAATGTGTGTGTGTGTGTGTTAGGCCTGCTGAGAGGAGGAGTGCTAAATCATGCAGGCTGTGGGACAAGGAGAGCAGAGCACTGTTGATATATTTTTGGACAGCTGCTGCACACCCTGTCCCGGCAGAGAAAAGATTCAGAAACGTACCCGAATCTCTGTAGCGTAACGTTTTTATAGCCTCCCATGGGAGAAGGTCCTCCAAGACACACATAATACAGGTCAATTACGCTGTGATTTAGTCCAAACTATTATGGCTTGTGTTAGGGCTCTGGCGGGAAATATGAATATGATGTATTTCTCGACAACGGCTTATCATTTCCATAACTCTCACCACTCCTCCATTATGACACAATTCATACTGTAACACTTCATACTTCTATCCTACAGATCGAAAGATAGAAAACAGACTCTGGGCTGAATGCTCTCCAGTTCTGACAAGCAGATATTACAACAGCAATTTTACAGCTACCGTGTGTCCACACTAATCAAATATTCCATTAGACTCCACAGCGGTGTCTCTGAATATAATGGACTGCACCTAATCCACGTACAAATAGTGTTACATACATAGTGTTACATTCTCAATCCCCACTCTCTCTCATTGAAATAATGACCTTCTTCTGAATCTGACGAGCAGTAGAGTCCAGGACAGGCCTTACACCTTCTGTAAAGGGTTGACATAGACTCTTAGAAGGTGCTATCTAGAGCCTAAAAGGGTTCTTTGGCTGTGCTCATAGGATAACCTTTTAATTAACTATTGGTTCCAGGTAGAACCCTTCTGGGTTCCATGTAGAACCCTTTCCACAGAGGATTCTACAGTAGGTTGGCATTTATTGTCATGAATCTTGCCCTCTAGGCAGCACTGCAGAGTGGTCTCTGTCTGGTACAGCCACATAAAACCCAAACCACACTACTAACCCTAATGCCTAACCTTAAATGAAGACCAAAAAGCTAATTTTAGTTTTCATGAATTTTGATGATATAGCTACATTTGGACTTTTCAGTTGGCTCATCCAGCGGAAATTGCTCTGTTCTGCCCCCAGGGAAAGATTCATGACAATAAACGTCAACCTGCGTTTCAACATGGAACCCAAAAGGGTTCTACTTGGAACCAAAAAGGGTCACCATATGGAGAACCTGAAGAACCATTTTGGAACCATTTTTCTAAGGGTGTATGAATGTAGAGAAATAGCCTGCAGATACATGTGTAAGTTAGGACTCCTGGCAGGGAATAAAACAACACAAATCAACTGATCAAAACAACACACCTCCAACTTTGACAACTCCCTTTCTGGTGTATTTCATAAAACAACAAATCTATGCGAACTTTGATATTTGAGCAACTCAAGTCTCACACTCCTAGCGACTACTTTTCTAAATCTACCAAGGGACTCCTGTAATTTGACTTTCCCAGACTGAGCTGTAGCAAGTCTTTAAGTTCTCCCCAAAGTGATGTCTTTTCACTAGGTTCTGCGACTTCCTCATCTCTATTCCTGGCAGGAAGTGAACACTAAACTGTTCTAAAGGCTTGAACACTTTCCACCTAATGTGGATCTAGCGTTCGTCTGCCCGATCGTTCAGCGCACTGTGTTTTAGGGACCACCTGCTGTTTATTTGTTTATTTGGACCCCAATAAGCTTTTGCAAAGGCAGCAGCTATTCTTCTTAGGATCCACAAAAAAACACAACACTTTACATGAAATACACTGGTACACTGATAGACAAGGACAGTCACACAAAATACAATGATATACAAACAATACAACAAAAACATTGAATAATCATACACTTCAACAACAACCTAAAAGAAACGTGTGTTAGAGTGTGTCTGTGTGTCCCCTCACAGTCCCCACCATTCCATGACTTTCCTGTTTGCTTGAGTAATTGGAGATGGGAGTTCCATGCGCTCATCGCATTGTATAATATTGTACATTGCCGGGATTTTGTTTTGGACTTGGGGACTGTAAAGAGACCCCTTGTAGCATGCCTTGTGGGTGTGTATGGGTGTCTGAGCTGAATGTTATTTGATTATGCAGACAATTTTGAATTTTCTTCACAGTAAAATATGTCATAACTAGAAGAGAAGCAGTTATTATCTCTTCAACCCACAACCAGGAAATATGTTAGTTAGTTCTGTATCTGCAGTTAAGGGCAAGGCGTGTTGCTCTCTTTCGAGCCAGCTGCAAATTTGCTAGGTATTTCTTTGCTGACCATATTACTGGACTTTAATCAAGGTCAGAGCCTGAACAACTAGTACAGTTGATTTGTGTGTTTTTTAATAAAAGACATAACCCTCCCTATCTTCACAACAACTTTGTCAATATGAGTTGACTATGTTAATTGACCATTCAATGTTATACCTAGGATTATAGCTTCCTCAATTTGCTCAATTGTCACACTCTCTGTCCAGTGTCTGTGTTGTTTTACCCATCTTAATCTTTTCTTTTTATTTGCCAGTCTGAGATGTGTCTTTTTCTTTGCAACTCTGTCTAGAAGGCCAGCATCCCGACATCGTCTCTTCACTGTTGACGTTGAGACTGGTGTTTTGCGGGTACTATTTAATGAAGCTGCCAGTTGAGGACTTGTGAGTCGTCTGTTTCTCAAACTAGACACTCTAATGTATTTTTCCTATTGCTCAATTGTGCACTGGGGCCTCCCACTCCTCTTTCTATTCTGGTTAGAGCCTGTTTGCGCTGTTCTGTGAAGGGAGTAGTACACAGTGTTGTATGAGATCTTCAGTTTCTTGGCAATTTCCTGCATGGAATAGCCTTCATTTCTCAGAACAAGAATAGACTGACGAGTTTCAGAAGAAAGTTATTTGTTTCTGGCCATTTTGAGCCTGTAATCAAACCCACAAATGCTGATGCTCCGGATACTCAACTAGTCTAAAGAAGGCCAGCTTTATTGCTTCTTTAATCACCACAACAGCTGTGCTAACGTAATTGCAAAAGTGTTTTCTAATGATCAATTAGCCTTTAAAATGATAAACTTGGATTAGCTATCACAACGTGCCATTGGAACACAGGAGTGATGGTTGCTGATAATGGGCCTCTGTACACCTATGTAGATATTTCATAAACAATCAGCCGTTTACAGCTACAATAGTCATTTACAACATTAACAATGTCTACACTGTATTTCTGATCAATTTGATGTTGTTTTAATGGGCTTTTCTTTTTCAAAAACAAGGACATTCCTAAGTGAACCCAAACTTTTGAACGGTAGTGTAAATGCCAACAAAATAACTGTTTGGCGCGTGTGTGTGTGTGTTTCAAATCTTTAACTGTACTAGAATGCTTAAAAGCCGCTATAATAAATATTGGTTATCGGTATCAGGTTTTTTGGCAAGGAAAATATCAGACATCTGTATCGTCCAAAAATGTCATATCGGTGCATCCCATCTTTAGCCACAACTCCAGTGGTGGTTTAGGTCTTAGAAAATATCTTGAAACAAACACAATGCTTTTAGTTGTAGATGTGTTTAAGACCAGTTTATTATTAATCACCCTTTCTGATACTGACTGTAGACTTTCAGTGAGCTCACTGGCTTTTGGTGCTGACATGTAGAGTGGGGAATCATCCGCATATATAGTCATTCTTTGTGTAAGACCAGTGGCAAATCATTTGTAAAAATATAGAAGAGTAACGGCCCAAGGCAACTGCCCTGAGGGACACAGCTCTGTACATATCTGATGTTAAAGGAACTTCCATTGAAGAACACTCTCTGGGTTCTATTGGATAAATAACCATGTGATGGCAGGTGATGTAAAGCCATAGCAAGCAAGTTTCTTCAATAACAATTTATGATTAATAACATCAAGAGCTGCACTGAAATCTAACAATACGGCCTCAACTATCATCTTATTATCCATTTATTTTAACCAGTCATCTGTCATTTGAGTCAGTCCAGTACAAGTTGAGTGCCCTTCTCTATATGCATGCTGAAAGTCAGTAGTTAACTTGTTCTCTGAAAAATAGCATTGTATTTGATCAAACACAATTCAGTACTAAGAGCAGGGTGCAAACTGATTGAGTGACTGTTAGAGCCAGCAAAGGGTGCTACTTCTATTTTTAGGCAGTGGAATGACTTTAGCTTCCTTCCAAACCTGTGGACACACTCCTTTAGGCTTTGGTTATAGATATAGCAAATAGGGGCAATACAGTCTGCAATACTTTCTCAATACAGTCTGCAATACTTTCTCAATACAGTCTGCAATACTTTCTCAATACAGTCTGCAATACTTTCTCAATACAGTCTGCAATACTTTCTCAATACAGTCTGCAATACTTTCTCAATACAGTCTGCAATACTTTCTCAATACAGTCTCTATACTTTTGCAATACTTTCTCAATACAGTCTGCAATACTTTCTCAATACAGTCTCAATAGTTTCCCATCAAGGTTTTTGATGGATAACAATAGATGTTACCCTTCTCCCACACTAACTTGACCAAATTCAAAACAGCAATATTTTTTATATTAAATATTTTTATTCTGTTCACTGTTCAATGTTGTCATTTCACTTCTGAGTTTTTCCCACTTTACGAGTGAAATAGTAATTGACATGATTGGCAGTATCGATAGGTTTTGTTATAAATTACCCTTCAACTTCAATAGTGGATGGAGATGTATTGGGTTTTCTGCCCATGATATCATTTAAGGTACTCCAAAGTCTTCCATTGGATTTTATGTCATTTATCTTGGTTTGGTCAAATAATTCTTCACTATAGACGCTGTAGATGTCTGACTGCTGAAATTTTTCACACAATTCTACATATAACATTGGTGCGCACTCGGTTCACAAATTATAGTCAGAGGTGCTAAGTACTGTAGTCTTGGCCAGAAAATGCAATTTGTGTGTCTGGGCCCTTACAGTAACTATAAAACTGGGCTTGGAGCGTGGATTTGGCTCTGCCTCGCCTGTCTCACCACATGTTGATCCAGAGACAAAAAGATTTGCTTCTATGATGACTGGTGACTGGTGTCTTGGCATGGAACCTGATGATGTCACTGAGTGGAGCTCTACAGTAGATTAGGGAGAGGAGAGGGGAGTTCACTTGGAGGGGTTCGACCTGTTGGAACCAGGAGACTGTGATTCCTCTTCTCCTTTGCTCCTGGGTAAACTTTTCTCCTCCTCTCTTTCTCTCTCTCCTCTGCATTCTCCCTCTCTGACACACAACCTCTACAGTGTAATATCCCTGACAGGGAAAGCTGACATGGTTTGGTGGTTTTCAGAAAAGGACTGCTGAATGAGGAAACCCAGCTATGCGATTACTGCTGCGAACTGCTGCATGCATTATGGCAATTATAAAATGTGTTCAGCCCAGTGGTGACATCATAGACATACCTCAAGGACACTGATCATGATGATGATGATGATGATGACGGATTATATAATTAACCATCGTCCTTCAGGAAAAGCTGTTTTTGAAATGACTTATTCTCTGCATTAATTGTGTTAACATGTAAATAACACAATACAATGTATTACTTAAAGGTCAGCTGAGATTCTTTAACTTAACTTTAGTTAATAAGAATTGCATAGGTATTGCTATTACTATGATATTATATAGATATAAATGGTTAACATTGTTTAGGAATATAGTGAATTTCCTTAGGATATATCCACACGCTATCTGGGATTGGATGGACAAGTCTCTCATGTGGATAGGGCAGAGCTGTATCCTGAGGCCCTTTACTGTATCCCTGCCTCTCCTCTGCGTTCCGAGTAGAACTCTAATCTCTGACACACACTGCCACACGCACACACCCTAAATCTCCTCGGTTTGGCTCAGATGAGGAGGAGAGTTGCCATGTGGGAAGGGTGGAATGAAGGGATAGGCCGAAGATTAGGTTTGGGCAGAGGAATGAAAGGTGGGTGGGATGCTTCACACTCCGACCACCCACTCACACTGATGACCCAGCCAGACCATCCACTAACAATACCTCATTTCCATAAAACACAAGTCATAAATTGATTTAGCTATAAGCTGTATTAACACTACTAATATATAATTCTCCATGGCAGTTTAGGTCAGGTTTTTACTTTGTTTTAGTTTAAAAAAAACTTTTCCTCCCATTCCCCAGAGTTTGTTCCTGTTCCCACCCGTTTGTCTTTCAGCTCTGTTATTTAGCGGCTTAGTCCCAGTGATCCTCCCCCTCTTTTTTGACATCTGCTTTGAAATGAATGGGTATGTTGGAAAGTAGGCTAAATCCAGAGTGGCAGCTTTTTCTCTCCTATTTTGAAATAAGTTTTGGAGGCAGTGGCCAGCTGAGCTGAGTGGACGATAAGCAGGGAGGGAAGCCATCTCTGTCTGCCCCCTCTAAGGGCTCCAACATACCAATAGTGCTTGCCTGCCGAGAGTACTTACAAACCGAGTTCCACACGATTTTACATTTAGAATCGCAAGAAAATGACAGAGGTCAGACTCAACAGCGTGCTGAACATTCGGTGGGATGTGTGCTACCTTGCCCCGTCTGTCTAAGCCACACATCTCAGCCTTGTGGGACCATCTTAAAACCTAAGCCAGAGCAGAGAGGTTTCACTGTAACAGGTCTGTTCAGTTCTCACTGAAAACCAAGCTCTGTTATGGCCATCAGACTTAGGTTGAAAACAAACTTGATTAATTATTTATGTGGCGGGGAATGCCTGCAATGCATTCTGGTGGAAAAGTATATTGTATGTGTTCTCTTGTCATGTCACTTGAATGTACAGTACCAGTAACATTTTTGTTTTCAACAGTAGATAATAATAATAGACATCAACACGATGAAATAACACATGTGGAAATATGTAGTAACCCAAAAAGTGTTAAACAAATATATTTGAGAGTCTTCGAAGTAGCCACCTTGATGACAGCTTTGCATACTCTTGGCCTTCTCTCAACCAGCTTCACCTGGAATGCTTTTCTAACAGTCTTGAAGGAGTTCCCACATATGCTGAGCACTTGTTGGCTGCTTTTCCTTCACTCTGCAGTCCAACTTATCCCAAACCATCTCAATTGGGTTGAGGTTGGGTGATTTGTGGAGGCCAGGTCATCTGATGCAGCACTCCATCACGCTCTTTCTTGGTCAAATAGCTCTTACACAGCCTGGAGGTTGGGTCATTGTCCTGTTGAAAGACAAATGATAGTGTCATTTCGGTTTTCCTGTCTGTGGCGGTCCTCATGACAGCCGTTTTCATCATAGCCCTTGATGGTTTTTGCGACTGCGTTTGAAGAAACTTTTAAAGTTCTTGAAATTTTTTATGCTTTTGACTGACCTTCATGTCTTAACCTCTTCAACCTATGGGGGCGCTATGTCATTATTGGATAAAAAAAACGTGCCCGTTTTAAGCGCAATATTTTGTCACGAAAAGATGCTCGACTATGCATATAATTGCCAGCTTTGGAAAGAAAACACTCTGACGTTTTCAAAACTGCAAAGATATTATCTGTGAGTGCCCCAGAACTGATTTTACAGGCGAAACCAAGATGAAACTTCAAACAGGAAATGAGCAGGATTTTTGACGCTCCATTTTACTCTGGTCTCCTTATATGGCTGTGAATATGCTGTGAACGAGCTTATGCGCTCTGCCGTTCGTCCAAGATGTCTGCAGCATTGTGACGTATTTGTAGGCATATCATTGGATGATTGGCCATAAGAGACTACATTTGCCAGGGGGCCGTCCGGTGTCCTTTGTCTAATTTGGTGCGTAATTCCCAGTGGCAATTATTTTACCATGCGATACAGAAGGAGACTCATACTTCCAGGAACAATACATCATTGAAGAGATATGTGAAAAACACCTTGAGGATTGGTTCTAAACAACGTTTGCCATGTTTCAGTCGATATTATGGAGTTAATTTGGGAAAAAGTTCGGCGTTTGGATAACTGAATTTTCAGGGTTTTTTGGTAGCCAAGCGTGACGCACCAAACGGACCGATTTCTCCAGCCCAAAAAATCTTTCAGGAAAAACTGAACATTTGCTATCTAACTGAGAGTCTCCTCATTGAAAACATCCAAAGTTCTTCAAAGGTAAATGATTTATTGAATGTTTTTGCTGGTTTTTATGAAAATGTTGTCTGCTAATGCTAAAGCTAAATGCTAATGCTAAATGCTAACGCTAAATGCTAAATGCTAGTTTGCTATGGTAGAGAAGCATATTTTTGAAAATCTGAGATGACAGTGTTGTTAACAAAAGGCTAAGCATGAGAGCTAGCCTATTGATTTAATTTCATTTGCGATTTTCATGAATAGTTAACGTTGCGTTATGGTAATGGGCTTGAGGCTGTAGTCATGATACCGGATCCGGGTTGGCTCGACGCAAGAAGTTAAAGTAATGATGGACTGTTGTTTGTCTTTGCTTATTTGAGCTGTTCTTGCCGTAATGTGGACTTGGTCTTTTACCAAATAGGGTTATCTTCTGTATACCCCCCCTACCTTGTCACAACTGATTGGCTCAAATGCATTAAGAAGGAAAAAAATTCCACAAATTAACTTTTAAGAAGGCACACCTGTTAATTGAAATTCCAGGTGACTACCTCATGAAGCTGGTGGAGAGAATGCCAAGAGTGTGCAATACTGTCATCAAATCAAAGTGTGGCTACTTTGAAGAATCGCAAATATGAAATATATTTTGATTTGTTTAACACTTTTTTGGTTACTACATGATTCCGTATGTGTTATTTCATAGTTTTGATGTCTTCACTATTATTCTACAGTGTAGAAAATAGTCCAAATAAAGAAAATCCCCTGAATGAGTAGGTGTGTCCAAACCTTTTGACTGTTACTGTATGTGCTGAAACATGGCAGTTTTTAGTACCCTCTCACCTCTGAGGTGATAACCAGCATGTCCATGTCCCGCACCGTGTATGAGTCTGATATACTCTAGCATACACTTTACGGGAAAGCATTAACCTTAAATGATTCCTCATGTAAAAGCAGCCCCACCCCACACACACACTTACTTTGCTTGCTGCAGGCTTTGTGAGACTGACTGGGACTGTGATCTCTACAGAGGTGCCTTCATGTGGCCTTCTTTCCCAGGCTGGCTGCATGTAGAGCAGTGGAGGGCAGGGCTGGAGCTGGGAGGCTGACTGATGAAAGCCCCAGCTCTCTGTGACTTGGACCTGTCTCTCTGATGCTTCCCCCTCCCTGCCCATCCCCCCTCCCTGCCTGTCCTCCCTGCTCCCCTTCTGGGGGATCACTGGTAGAGACTGCATGTTTGATCCTGCAAAGCTCTTGTTCATTGCCATATCCGCCTGACAAAACTCTCTCTCTCACGGTCTCTTTCTCTCGCTGTCTTTTACTCTCAGATAAGAGATGAGCCTCTTGCTATCTCTTCTTTTGTACAGCAGACATTGCTGTCGTCTACCCAAGTTTATTTTATATTACAGGATGATTGGTGTCATAGATATCTGAGAAGTTAATTAAATTATCCTTGGGAGAGGTGCCTAGTATCCCACAGACAGGTTTGGATAATTTATGACTGTTTCTTCAAATCATGTGTTATACACAGCGGGTGGATATAACCGCCTGCCATGACGAGAGGTGTCTAAAAATGTACAGACAGACAGACACACACACACACACACACACACACACACACACACACACACACACACACACACACACACACACACACACACACACACACACACACACACACACACACACACACACACACACACACACACACACACACACACACACACACACACACACACACACACACACACACACACACACACACACACACACACACCAATGAGAAAGCTTTTATCTGAACAGTCATTAATTCGGAGGGACGGTGCCAAAAAGCTTTTCGATGTAATTGTCAGGGGAGTGTAAACAGGAAGTGTGCTTCATGCACAACGCTGTCAACACCCGCCAAGGAATATGAAGCACGGGCAGAAAATTTTAGACCTGCGGCGTAATGTTATGAGACATTTGACGCAATACACGGACCTTTAGCGATGTTGTGGAAGTGTTGAATAACTTGTTCTACTCAGGCAGTATTCCCACTGCACAACAACAAGTCAAAGCTGGTCAGAAGGGCCCCCCAAACAGAAAATCATCCCCCAACCAAAAGTTGTTTAATTTTTTTAATGTCAGTTAAGATTATAACAAGTTAAGATTTCAGCTAGAAATGAAGCAGTGTAATGACCCTACATCAGCTATTGCTTATCACAGTCAGAGGGCTATGCCAAAAACATTCAGCTCGACAACCCTTCTGCCCAATTGCTCATTTGGCCTTTATAGTTTGACAAGCGGGAAAGGTATGTCAAGACAGCCCCAGGTTTAAAGTTAATTATTGATATTGGATAAGGCAATACATTCACAGAAAATGGTTAATTCTCCTTTCAAAAGCCAGTGCAATATATTCATTGCTGTTCATTACATACAGTTGAAGTCAGAAATGTACATACAACTTAGCCAAATACATTTAAACTCAGTTTTTCACAATTCCTGACATTTAGTCCTAGTAAAAAAATCCCTGTCTTAGGTCTGTTAGATCACCACTTTATTTTAAGAATGTGAAATATCAGAATAATAGTAGAGAGATTTATTTCAGCTAATATTTCTTTCATCACATTCCCAGTGGGTCAAAAGTTTACATACATTCAATTAGTATTTGGTAGCATTGACTTTAAATTGTTTAACTTGGGTCAAACGTTTCAGGTAGCCATCCACAAGCTTTCCACAATAAGTTGGATGAATGTTGGCCCATTCTTCCTGACAGAGCTGGTGTAACTGAGTCAGGTTTGTAGGCCTCCTTGCTCACACACGATTTTTCAGTTCTGCCCACAACATTTATATGGGATGGAGGTCAGGGCTTTGTGATGGCCACTCCAACACCTTGACTTAGTTGTCCTTATGCCATTTTGCAACAACTTTGGAAGTATGCTTGGGATCATTGTCCATGATAGAGGCTCTGACATATTTTTGGCCTGCTCGCCTCCCTACCACTGAGTTTTAACTGTTCCTGACAAACTCCCTGATGTCAATCACCACCTGAGATGTTGCTTCAGATGCATATTGTAAAGTGGTTGTTCCACTGGATGTCATAATTTTCCTTTCTCAAATGACTTAAATGTAAATGTAAATGTAGATGACATCTTTTATTTTGATGTCTTGAGATGTTGCTTCAGTATATCCACATAATTTTCCTTTCTCATGTCGTCATCTATTTTGTGAAGTGCACCAGTCCCTCCTGCAGCAAAGCACCCCCACAACATGATGCTGCCACCCCCGTGCTTCACGGTTGGGATGGTGTTCTTCAGCTTGCAAGCATCCCCCTTTTTTCTCCAAACATAACGATGCTCATTATGGACAAACAGTTCTAATTTTGTTTCATCAGTCCAGAGGACATTTCTCCAAAAAGTACGATCTTTGTCCGTATGTGCAGTTGCAAATCGTAGTCTGGCTTTTTTTATGGTGGTTTTGGAGCAGTGGCTTCTTCCTTGCTGAGCGGCCTTTCAGGTTATGTTGATATAGTTATGTTGACTCGTTTTACTATGGATATAGATACTTTTGTACCTGATTCCTCCAGCATCTTCACAAGGTCCTTTGTTGTTGTTCTGGGATTGATTTGCACTTATCACACCAAAGTACATTCTTCTCTCGGAGACAGAACGCGTCTCCTTCCTGACCGGTATTTTTTAAATTTATTTTAAAAATTTGACCTTTATTTAACCATGCAAGTCAGTTAAGAACATATTCTTATTTTCAATGATGGCCTGGGAACAGTGGGTTAACTGCCTGTTCAGGGGCAGAATGACAGATTTGTACCTTGTCAGCTCAGGGTTTGAACTCGCAACCTTCCGGTTACTAGTCCAACGCTCTAACCACTAGGCTACGCTGCCGCCCCATGACGACTGCATGGTCCCATGGTGTTGATAAACAATTGTTGGAAAAATGACTTGTGTCATGCACAAAGTAGATGCCCTAACCGACTTGCCAAATTATAGTTTGTTAACAAGACATTTGTGGAGTGGTTGAAAAACTAGTTTTAATGACTCCAACCTAAGTGTATGTAAACTTCCGACTTCAACTGTATCTCCAGTGGATGATAATGTTATTGTTTCTCACTAAAAATCATAAGAATCCCACAATTTCATCTGTAAATTGCCTGTAAATTGCCTGTGGTGTGAAGCTGAGCTGAGCTGGCTGGGTAGCTGGCTGGCTGATTGAATGATTGTTTACATTGGTGGACACATGGAGGGTAGGCAGGCTGATTAAAGCCCCAGAGGCTGATGGGTAATTAACAGGCTGCTCTCCATGTTAATAGCATTAGTCACCTCCCAGGTAATCATGAATCACACCAGCTGTACTCCCTTACATTCCTATACACCTCAGGCCAACTACGCCATAAGTCCTCTCAAAGGCTTTAATACTGTGATTATCATTATATTTCCATGCTGTTTCATAGATAGGTTTTGATTTTAGACTTTGATTCAGAGGAAGATGTTTATGTTATATGTTTCATTTCAGGTATGGGGATGAGACTTGGGGGTGATCTCCCCATGGTATAAAAGCATTTGAATAATGTAGGCTTCTATTATAATCTCAGTGTAAGGGGTGCGTAACTGGTGGCAGAGAAGTCAGATGCAGGAGAGCAGAACCAGGTAACAGCCGGAGCAGTTTAATATCAAAACCAACGGCATAAAGACATAACCGACATGGGTACGAAACCCGACGAGCACCAGTACACATGTGCACAAGTACTTACAAACAAACAATTACACAGAAAGACATGGGGGGAACAGAGGGTTAAATGCACAACACTTAATGAGGGAAATGAGAACCAGGTGTGTAGGAAAATAAGACAAAACAAATGGAAAATGAAAAGTGGATCGACGATGGCTAGAAGACCAGTGACGCTGACCGCCGAACTCCGCCCGTACAAGGAGAGGAACCGACTTCGGTGGAAGTTGTGACACTCAGAAATGGATTGACTTTGACTGAGTATCGAACCCTGATAGTCATCACTCGGCATGCCATGGTCAACTGTCCCACTATTTTGACTTTTGGCCTGGGGCCCATAGTTGACATAAACAATTTGAGAGGTTATGTGATCCCGTTCGTTGGTGCACTAGCTCAAATAAATAAATATTGTACATAGTTCTGCTACCATGTTTCTATTTTATTTATGTCAACATTGCCTTCTTTTTCTTTTCTTTTTTTACAATATGACTATAGTGTTTTTTAAGCAAAATAGATTTATCATCATATTATGAATGTAGTGTTCCCAAGTTAAAGAGGTGCAGGCAGAAAATGGATGTCACAGGCACAAAGAAGCCAACATTCAAAGTTTGGTTTGAGGCTATGTGACAAAGCACCCGTGGTGTGTGAATAAAGCATGTCAGGTGAATTTGAGCTATTATGGGACATTATGGGTCTGCTGATGTTCCTAATATGCAGTAGTGTTTAAACATTAAAATGTGTTTCTAATTAAACTCATTATAGGCTAGTATAAACCTCTCTCCTTTAGTGAACCCAAACTAGTTTTTATTTGGTGAAACCACACTCAGTACTGCTGTTACACTGGGCACTCGCTCTATAAAAACATAGATTGCCCCCTCTCCATGTATGGTGCTGAAGGAGCTAGATCTAAGACTGAATCTAAATCACTGCTATGAAAAATAGCTTGGTGAGGAAGGAGGGAGAAGGTCTGGGAGAAGATGAATGCAGTGCTGTGCTCCCCACTCTGGTGTCATAAATTACCTGGCCATTGTAGTCTCTCCCCCTCTCGACCATGGTCTCGCTCTCTCTTCTCTCTATCGTCTGCCTTTGCTCCCAGCTGTTCCTATTCCCTAATCATCATTTAGATTCTCAGAAGCCTTCTCCACACATTACTCATGGGGCTGAGACAACAACATAACTAGAATGAGTTTCTATTTCTATGCTACTGACAATCAGAGATTCCTAACACACTGCTTCTCTCCAATGTCTATGGTACACAGCCCATTCTGCACCTAGAGTACATAAACAACCTCTTAATCAGCCGTCCCGGTTGTCCATCTGTAGGTCTCATACATTATCTTTGTTTGCACTCAGATTTTGCAAGTTGACCCAATTATGAAGAACAGGGTTGGAAAGGGCAGGGGAATGTGTGTCTTGACTTTTCCCGGCCCATACCTCTGGCTTGTCTAAAGACAACAGGAAGTTAACTCTCCAAAGTGACCAGAGCAGCCAAGTATGTGATGACATAAGGAAAATCTCAACCACGCTCTAGATAGGCTTTATCATGCAAGGGTGAAAGTCCTGTGTCAGAAAACAAAACAAAGAAATATTGCAGTGTTTTCAGGCAGTGACCTCAGAGGAGGCAGTGTGATGAATTATTACTTTGCAAAAAGATGTGGGGGGAAACAAGCATTGAAAGAAAAGGAAATGGAAAATGAGCTCAGACAGAATTGAGGTGATAAAGGCTTTTTGCTGCCTTTTGTCTTCTGCTGGCCTGGGTCCAATCATCTCCTACTCCTCTCCTTCCCATGGTCGTCATCATGCTCTGCTCTCGCTCGCTCTCTCACACACACACACACACACACACACACACACACACACACACACACACACACACACACACACACACACACACACACACACACACACACACACACACACACACACACACACACACACACACACACACACACACACACACACACACACACACACACACACACACACACACACACACACACACACACGTGGTGGAGAGGCCTATTCTAGTGGCTGACTGATGACACCCACCAGGGTTTACTCAAAGGTCCACCTGTTGATTGACAATGGCATAGATGACGTCACATGATTAGGGTGGATTGGGGATTGAAGCTGTGTAGCCCACATGTTGAGGCACATCTATTTTGCAGCTGATTGGATCTAGCTGTGGCGAGCTCTGCCTGGTACTGTGAGAGAGACAGTAGTACCATGAACTTGAAGGAATAGCTCGTCTCTATTCTCTCCATTATCGATGAGAGCACATCCTTTGTTCCCAGCTGAGGATAGTTCTGCTTCAGCGGGCAGAGTACCTTCATGACAGTTATTTTCTCTCTCTTTCCTCCAATCTACTTCACATTTATCACACAGCTTTTTTTTCCCCTTAAGAGGACTTCCTGTCAGTTGACTGAAGTTCACTGGTTTTCTATTTTCAGCAGATTGACCTGTGTGTTTGTGTGAAAGAGAGACCGAGAGAGAGACATTTGAAATGTCTTTATTCTTTTGAAACTTCTGTGAATGTAATGTTTACTGTTGATTTTACTGTTTATTTCACTTTTGTTGTTTCTGTTAACATATGTTTCCCATGCCAGTAAAGCCCTTGAATTTAATTGACAGAGAGAGAGAGAGAGAGACGAAGAGAGAGCGAGAAACACATCTTAGTTGCACTATACACTCAAGGGTTGGGGAGTAACTGATTACATGTAATTATATATATATTTTTAAACTGTAGCCAATTACGTTACAAGCAAAAATATTGTAACCAGATTACAGATACTTTAAAAAAAACTAGATAATTACTTCTTGGATTAATTTTAAATTCAGAAAGGATGTTTGTGAAAACAGTATGACACCTTTCTCTTTTCTCAATGACATTCAATTCAGTTAAGTTTGTTCCACCTGAGCGAGTCAGAGACCACTATGATGACACACCAAATGCGATTGATGGATCCTTTTTGTCTTCTTCCAATGACTCTTAAGTAAAGGAAAGTAATCAGAATACTTTACTGAGTTTGGGTATTCCAAAAATTACGTTACTGATTACAATTTTTGACATGTAACTGTAACGGATTACATTTAGAAAGTAACCTTCCCAACCCTGGTACACTTCCCTAGTTAAGTATTCCTCTTATCTCAGAAATGCCCCTAAAGGCAATTAGCTTGTGTGGTTACATCTTAATATACAGTGGGAGCAAAGGTGAAGGTGGACTTGCCTCAATTATCTCAACCATTCTGAAAACCTAGTGCACCTCTCCCACTGGAGTCTGGCTTTTCCAATGAATTATCATCCTTTGTAATGGAGATTAACCTTTCTAAAAACCTGTAAACCTGTGCAAATTTGAAAGGCTTCATGTGTTGTGTGTTGGGGCTTGATCTAATAACATGGGTGCTCCGTGCCCTTATATGGGGCTTTAGGGGTAATGCTATCAGATTAATACTTGCATAGTGCCTCCATGTATTATTCATGGGGCGTCTGCCTCCCCAATTAGCCTGAGCAGGGCCTTTCCCTTGGCTTTAACATCTGTGCGACCCGGAAGTCTGCCTGCCGTCATGGATAACATTGGGGAGGGGGGTCCGTGGCCCCCTGATGTCCTCCAGGCCCCCTGGGTGTCTGTTCACACACACCACCAATCAAAGGGTGTGGCTGACTACCTATCCCCAGAGAGAAGGGTGTTTGTAAGCCTAAGGGCAGGGCTGGTGAGAGGATGAAAGACAGAGCATGGACTTCCATGTGTGTTCTCGTAGCGCAAAACAGTCAACATACTGTAGTATCTAGCATAGTATTACAAATACTTGAGGTGTTCAACTGTAGGTTTCACGGATCCTCTCACACACACACACACGCACGCACGCACGCACGCACACACACACACAGACACGCACGCACGCACGCACGCACACGCACACACACACACACACACACACACACACACACACACACACACACACACACACACACACACACACACACACACACACACACACACACACACCTCTCTCCCTGTAGCACCTCACCCATCTGTCAGAAGCAGTGCAGCCTCTTTTATGTGGGCTGCTGTGGAGGACAGAAAAGGGTTGCGTGGGCTATAGATAGATCTAACACGGCACAACCATGCAGGTGGATAATGCATTTAAAATCATTCAGGATGATACACAAAAGTGGTCGTCTTAAATAAATGGTTAAATCCGCCTCTCCGTAGCCTGGACTTTGTACTCATTCACAACTAATGTGTAGCCTCACTTGGGTGATGCCTCTGCTGCTGCTACAGCGCAAGAAAAGCCCACCACACATCAGTCCAGAGCAGTAGTCATGTCATGCTGAGATGCATTTTTAAATGCAAACAATGTACATTAGCCAGCTAGCTAGCCAGCCAACCTGTCATCGGTCCTGCAACTCTGTGGGTAAAAACAACCAGATATATTCAATCAACAACCCAATGACTAATCAAAAACAAAAAAAGCTGATTTAAAAAACGAAATCTAAACTTGAACTAAAATACGTAACAAATGTACAGAGCTCTCTGTTTAGGCTGCCTTACAGCGCCATGGCAACCACAGAAGCTGCTCTCTCTCTCTTTCCCCCTGCAGTGTTCTGTTCAATTCTGTTCTCACTTTGCAGAGGTGTGTGGAGTGATTCACTCCTGTAGACACAGCACCACACAGCACCACACAGCACCACACAGCACCACACAGCACCAGCCGCTGTCTTTGGGTTTTAAATGACTGTGTTTGTCTGCTTGACACTCTCCTAGACAGCCTTCACTCTCTCCCACTGACTAAACTAATCCTGTGACTGACTGTCTGATCCAGTCACTGACTCATGTCGGCTGTCTCAGTCTGCGTGAATCCATCTCTTCATCTCTCCCCTCCCCGTCTCTCCACTCAGACTGTATTCCTCTCTTTTCCTCCTAGCTCAGTTGCTCCACACTTGTTCTTTTTTCATAATCCTCAGACACAACAACCCTTCTCCTCCTCTCCCCCACGGGGCTTGTTCTTTCCTGGCTTTCCCCCTCATCGTTTCCTCTTTTCCCTGACACCAAAGCACCTCAGTTTTGCCAAAACAACCCTCATCGCCTTCTCCTCCCCCTCCTCACTCCCCCTTTCCATCCCTTTCATTTCAGAGAGCTCGGGTTTATGAGGAAGCTCTAATTTGCATCCCATCATTTCTGAAGTAGTGGGGATGCAGTGCCCTCCAGGGTTACGGTACCTCCACAGCGTTGTGGTAATGCATTATTCCCTGTGTGATGGGGTGGGGTTGGGTAAGCCCCCCCCCCCCCTCCCCGAGGGGCTGTCAGGGGATGACAGCTTTTTGCTTCCTACTTCTTTTTGCTGTTCAACCCTTGTCATCCTCATCTTCCTGTTTCTCTTCTCCGCCCCAAACCAACAAGTCTTCTGCCTTGTTAACTCCGGTTGTTGGCTGTTGTTTGCTCTATTAAAAGTCAGAAGTCCAAGTCGGAGATGTCACTTCAGTAGAACACACACACACACACACACACACACACACACACACACACACACACACACACACACACACACACACACACACACACACACACACACACACACACACACACACACACACACACACACACACACACACACACACACACACACACACACACACACACACACACACACACACACACACAGGCTAGAAGATACACAAACACAGTGTCCCTCCAGGTGTGTCTTTTTCCATGGCTGGTGGGTTCTGGGCTTGGTCATGGTGTTTGTGTGTCACGACAGATCATGATACTGTATGGCGTCTTCATTATTGGACTGGGCTACTCTTTGTAAACATGGAGGGTTGTTGGTGAAACCAAGTCTAATATGTCTCAATAATAAGAATGGCTTGATGAGAAATGGCTTATTGCTGTTTGAGATACAAGAGATGTGCTAAATTAACTATTTCACACAGAAAAAAAAGACAAGACTTGTTATGGATATGTGGGGTAACACAGACTAATCCCATGTGTGTTGTCTTCAGGCCAGCAGCAGCTTGAGGAGCTGACCGTGTTTAGTGTGTCCCGGGTGTGTTCAGAGCTGGTCTGTGTGTGTTTTCCACTGAGCAGATCATAATTCTCCCGTCCCCCCCCCATCTCTGTTATGTACAATAGGCTATATGCATTAGAATGTGCTCCACATAGTCACTTCTATGATCTCTATCTGGAGCCACCCACTCCAACCACCTCTTGCAAATGTTACATTTTATCCCTGGCAAAAGAATACACTTTTTTTTTCATCTCCTTTTGAAGATCAGCAGACATGATAACCTTAGCTGGTGAACTGCAAATGCTACGGCAGCGGGCTAGCCAATCAGCGGGCTAGCCAATCAGCGGGCTAGCCAATCACATTTCTCGTCACTGGCCGGTGTGGCTCTCGTACAGGGCTCAGTGCGGTGACTATCTCTGTAGGGATGTGCTGCATGAATGTGAATGAGTCAGAAGGTCTCTGAGGTCTGGACACACAGGAAGAATATCCATGACAATGGACAATAACAGATCATATCATATCTAAAACACATAGGCCTATTCACTTAAAAATTATACTAACATAGAAAACACAGCAGGTGCCCCCCCCCCCCCAAAAAAAATCCAAAAATGTAACGTACATCCCGATATCAACACGCATTCCATAGCAGCTGAAAGGAGTCACGGACTTGTTTCAGGCTCAAAGATTTAATCGGGGCCACAACAAATCTGGACTCGTCATGAGGGGCCTCAGTGGCTGGCGAGTCTGCGTACCCACATCCATACCCACACACGCAGTCAAACCCCGACTGAGATCTTAAAAGAATTGTTTATTTTTTAAATTGGAAATCGGTCCTACGGCCATGCCTGTTGCCCATCCCTGCTATAGAGAGAAGGTTCATATAGTAGCAACAACATCAGTGCATAAGGCTTATACCAAATGGTGTCTAATATGTACTTCCAAATCCAATTATGTCTAAGTCCATGCTAGAGGGAAAGCACAGTTCATACAGCACATCTCCTATACCCGAAGAGGTGACCTTAGTGTGGGTTTGAGTCAGTGATAATACTATGATACTATAATACTATGAGATACGATGACATAAAGTTCTACTTAAATCATTTTTGGGGGTATCTGTACTTTACTATTTATATTTTTGACTACTTTTATACTTTTACTTCACTACATTCCTAAAGAAAATAATGTACTTTTTACCCCATTTATTTTCTCTGACACCCAAAAGTACTCGTTATATTTTGAATGCTTAGCGGGACAGGAAAACACCTAAAGAGAAAACCCCCTTTCATCCCTATTGCATCTGATCTGGTGGACTTTCTAAACACAAATGATTTGTTGATAAATGATGTCTGAGTGCTATCCGTAAATCTAAAAAAAGAAAGCAATGCAGTGTAATGTCCAAACTGATGGGAACTCACAAGTGCGCATCGTCACTGATCTCCACACTGTTTTTGACATTGTGGCGGTTCCTTTCTCTCTCTTCCAGTTTCTGTGTCTGAAGAACATCCGGACATTCCTCAAGGTGTGCCACGACAAGTTTGGCCTGCGGAACAGTGAACTGTTTGACCCCTTCGACCTGTTTGATGTCAGGGACTTCGGCAAGGTGAGTGATATTGATTTTGGATGGGAGGTCATTGTGGTTTGGGCCCTCATGACAAGGCCGTGTGTGTAGCTATTGAAGTGTTGAGTGTTCTGCCCTGCCCAATGTCTTACTCGGAGATAGGATATTTTTTCCCAATGTGATATAACAGGGTAAAACTGTTGATACTGCTTCTCAGAAAATATAATATGCCTGGTTATGGAGAGCCAGTATTGTTGGAATGATAAGCTCAGCACAGATCTGATTAGAATATGGGAAGTTTTGGGTGAAATGTAATAGTACTGTTTTTACAGCTCACAGTCAGATCTGACTGCTGTTGCAGCAGAATATTGTGCATTTCACTTTTCAGAGCATACGGTGTCACTTCAGGGTCAGCACTTTGTGCATGTGTCAGTGAGTGTGGTTGGGTGAATATGTACATCTTTGTTTTATGCCAGTGTGTGAGATGGTACATGTTTTTTTTCTGGAAGCTGTGTGCGTGTGCGTGTGCGTGTGCGTGTGCGTGTGTGTGTGTGTGTGTGTGTGTGTGTGTGTGTGTGTGTGTGTGTGTGTGTGTGTGTGTGTGCGTGTGTGTGTGTGTGTGTGTGTGTGTGTGTGTGTGTGTGTGTGTGTGTGTGTGTGTGTGTGTGTGTGTGTGTGTGTGTGTGTGTGTGTGTGTGTGTGTGTGTGTGTGTGTGTGTGTGTGTGTGTGTGTGTGGCTCAGCAGCAGGAGGCTGACTCATTTCCAGGTATTACTGTGAGGGGTGGAGGTTAGGGACAGGATATAAGCACTGGGGTATTACAGTATCCCTTCTGCTCTGTCTGGGTGTGGGCCTCAGCTTGCAGTTAAACCCTCCTGTTCTCTTCACTTGCCCTGGGTGCCCTGGAGGTGTCCGTGTTAGATCCAGGGAACATTTAACTGGATCTCTCTCTTTACAGCTAATCCTATTTACTGTGAACCATGGGGGATGGTTGAGGTCTCGCCAGGCTAGTGGGTTACTAAAGCATTGCACATATGCAGAGTGATGTCATAGGAAACTGTATATATCTAGTGCCAGTATACAGTATGCCAGTATGCCGTGATGCTAGGATTAGTTTGGACTATTTTTTTCCACTGTTGTCTCTAGGTGGAATGAGTCAGATCAGGGGTGTTTGTTGATGGTGTAAATGGCCTTCCGGGGCTGAAGTTTGAGGTGTGGATAAATGTCTGATTGGGAACAGGATTTAATTAGTTATAGGACATACTTGAATCTTCACTGTGAGTGTCATCAGATCCTCTGGCCATGCCCTCCAGGCTCAGTTGACATGGACTGTTTTGGCATTTAACCCCATGCAAATTCTTATCTGACTGATGTATGGACATGGAGGCCAGAAGAGTTTGGCATTTTGTAGATGTCTGGGAGTCAATGAGCTCACAGTAAATTATATTAAAATTGGGCCCCAGTCAGAATCAATCCCACACACCCTCCACATGGCAATTTGGAAATTGCGTTTTTCATGGTCTCAGAGGTGGCAGGCTTGTCTTCGCATTGATTTTCCATTAAGGGAAAGCATCACATTATAATATATTGACGTGAACATATCCCCTGTAATGTGGCTTACATTTAAATGTGTGGGTGCGCGTGCGTGCGTTCCCTATTAAGCAAAGATAAAGGAGGGTATTTGTCTTCTTGTAGTAAGGCTGGTTAGACAGCCTCTTGAACTTTTTCTTCCTACTCCTTTGTTAACTTTTTTATACTTACGACATGGATTTTCTTCTTGAAAGTGTTTTATGATATTTAACACAGGGTATGGGTGAGAGGGGTTGGTGATCAGGGGGCTTGAATCAGCTTCTTCTTCTCCTCATCCTCTCATACTGTATGTTTGCACTGGCTCGCTGTCAGGGGCAACAGAGTTCACCTTTCCGCCCTTCCAATCCATCTCTCTCTCTCTAATGATGGCCTATCCCAGGTCATATGATTGGTAGACAGAGGGAGATGGGGCTAACAGGCCCACAGTGCTGCAGGCATAGCAATTGCACCCTCAGAACCTCCTCCCACCCACTCCCCTCTCAGTGATCTTGTTCTGGGTCGTTGAAACAGCCTCAAACCTTCTCCATTGCCCCTCTCTCCTCCACACATTCTCCCACACTACCCTCCTCCTGCACCCCAACTCCCTTCTCCTTTTCTCACCACCATCACCGATTACCACCCGGGATAGAAGCTCTTGTTCCACACAGATGAAGAGAACCCCCCCCCCCTTCATTAGATATTCATTATGACATCATTAGCGATGAAAACAGCTTATTACAGTAGACCCAGGGGAACGCTTGGGTCTAAACGTTCCCTCCACTACCTCCCAACAGCCTTGATATTCTACCTTTTAATTAGCTTCCCAGAGAAACATGGCTGTCATTTAAATGAACATGGCAATCAGTTTGTTTGGCTGTTGAGATGGTGAGCATAATTAGGCTGCACCTGTTAACCGTTTATTAGCTTTGGGGGATTTCCGGTCTGTCTGTGACTTGTGGCCGATGATGAGAGATGGAAATTCTGACAACCTGCACTGTCATCTTCATTAGGCAAAGCATTGTTCTTTAAAATGCAGACAGCGAAAACAGTTTGTATTATTTCTACACGAAACTGACTTTGAATTGTAACTGATTCATGGACAAGCTAAGCTTTCAGACTGTAATTCATTGAATTGATATTGTGGCATCAAGGTAAGTTTTGCAATGGCTGTGTGCATTCGAGTGCAACATTGGCTGACAGTCTGTGCAATGAGAAGAATCCCAGAGATGAAGTAACAATCACTTTACTAAAGTAACGTGAAGGACAAGGGACCAATTTACAGTCAAACTCAGTTGCACATGACTGCACTCTCTTTCAGCTGCTTCCCATTCTACATCAAAATTGCCATTGTTTTGAGCAATGACGATTTTAGCATGTCCATTTCGGTGGGGCAAAACATTTATAAATGTGGGATGCATGCCAGCAAAGCCACTACACAATACAACACTAAATAATACATTAATTGCACTATAACGGTGACAAATTGTGCCAATAAAGCTGTCCCAACAACAGAGTCCCAACAGCAGAGTCCTAACAGCAGTCCCAACACTTTACCACTGCTACACCTGACTATCAGGGGAACCTTGTCTGGCAGCGAAACAGTTAATTCAGCCTCATTTACCGCCTTTAAAAAAACAAAGCTGATATGGCTGACTTGCTTAAAGAAATGTGGTTTCTACTGACAATTGAGATGTACAAACTATGGCATAAAGGGACGACAAGCAGATAAGAGGCAATCCGTAATTTCAATTAAGACATTAATGAGCGAGTTAGGACTGATTTAGTCAATATAAATATTTGTTTAGAACTTTTGAAATGTATAGTGACAGAATTCAGAACATGGGCCGTTCTTACAGTGTTCTCCCTGTACACCAAGTCAGAACCGTAGGATAAATAAAGGGGGCATATAAGCAGGCAATGAAAGCTCTTACAATATTCAATGATTACATTTATCTGAAACAGGTTATAGGCTACATGTGCACCACCAAGTCAGAACAGTAGGCAAAATGAAGAGGGGTAAATAGACCAAATTATTAGGGTGAGGCACATGGGCTACTAACAGCTTACTATACAACATACACTTAGTATTACTTTCTTAGCTGCAGTATACATATCTCCCTGGCATATTACATCATTTTGCAGCAGCATACAATACATTTTTGGACTCACTTTGTTGTGCTGTGATCACTTGAACAGGAAATTTTGTCATCAAAGTCTGGCATTCTATGGATTTATGGTGCTTTCAAGACAACTGGGAACTCAAGGTCGAATCATGATCGAATCATGCTAAAAACAAGGTCGAATCATGATGGCGTCATTGAGTCGGCAGGTAGCCTAGTGGTCAGAGCGTTGAGCCAGTAACCTAAAGGTTGCTGTATCGAATCCTGAGCTGACAAGATAAAAATCTGTCGTTCTGCCTCTGAACAAGGCAGTTAACCCACTGTTCCCCGGTAGGCCATCATTGTAAATAAGAATTTGTTCTTAACTGACTTGCCTTAGTTAAATAAAGGTTTAAAAAAAATGTAAAACCTAAGGGGCTAGAATTTTTGTGGTCTAACCTTAACTGTGACGTAATGTCCTAATGAGTGACAGAACACTGAGCCAATCACGGCGCAATGCTCCGTATTTTCTGCTGGCTTGTCCCACCACCACAGAAAGCATTGAGCTAGGCTGAAACACTAGCATTTTGGAGCTGCCTTACTCAAGAAATCAAAAAAGAGACATTGTTTGTATGCAGCTTTATTAACTAAATTCTCTATTTTTTTTTTACATTGGTTGCAAACCATATAAGTGTCACATATGAATGCCAAAATAATATGCAAAATGGCAAGCCCCCCCAAAAAAATAAATAATAATAATTGTGGGGCTCAAAACAGCCCTGAATGATGGGTCGCCAATGGTTTTAAGTAACAATCAAGAGACTTTGTTTGGAAGTAGGCAACATTCAGACATCCAAGGACTGTCTCTCAAGAGAAAGGCTGTGTAAATGTGTCCTTTGGTTGTCATGTCAGCAGTGAGGAGAGAGAATGCTGTCAGGTAGGACAGGATGCCATTGGCTAAATGATTGCCTCAGTGGAGAATGAGGAAGGGGGTGGAGAGGAAATTATGGAGAGATAGGAAGTGGAGGGTGGGGGGGAAGACTCTGCAACCATCAGACACCTGTCTTTCCCAATTAATTTGAACTGCACTCTTTCAGCTTCCATTTCTCTCTTTCTTCCCTCACATTTATCTTTTTGCCTTTTACCCTCTCTCCCCCTCTTCCTCTCATCATTCTCCAGTCTCACCCTCCCTCTTTTTTCTCTTAGTATGTTTAGGGCTGGGGGATATGACCAAAATAACATATGACAGTATAGCATTTTTTGTTTTACGGTATTTGATGTTTCTGAATAATAAAAGTTCTAGATATACTTTATGGGTAGTGCATGACCCTACACTCTCAGAAACAAGTACTATCTAGAACCTAAAATGGTTCTACCTGGAACCTTAAAAGGGTGCTCCTATGGGGACAGCTAAATAACTCTTTTGGAACCCTTTTTTCTAAGAGGGTAGGATGGTTTTAATGAGCTTTCTCCATTCTGATTGCTTTATACTGTTCAATCAAACATCAACCCCCAATTAACAGGAGGACAACACTGACAGTGTAGTACTATGTAGAACATGGCATAGGAATCAACATCCTCTTTAGTAGGCTCTGAGGGACAGTTTGACATTTTCTGGGGTGGGGGGTGCTGGTCCAAAATTGGGAAGGGTTGTCTAACTTAATTTTTTGTTTTACGGAGGGTTGTGTGTCTTTTTATTGGGCATTTTTTCCCCTGATTTGTATTCAATATTGCCAAATTTGCTTGCATGCGCCTCCTCTATCAAGGTGTTTTCTGTACTTCCCTTATGCACTACACTTCTCCACGCACTAACTATACCACAAGTCAATACAGTCTACCAGTTTAATTGTATATCCTGCCCTCTATCCATAGTGACAATAGTGGTAGTAGGATCGTTTGTCCAGATCTGCAATAAGTTAACTAGCAATCACACCACACACACACACATCCACAAGATAGAGGAATAGCTGACAGGCAGCTGAGAGAACAGGTGCATCAAAGAACAGGTGAATCTCCCCTATTGATCTTGTTTAGGGACAATAAAATGATCCTACCTAGACTAGCCTACAACACCACAATCCAATGAATAATTGCCTTATTATTTTCAAGTGAGTACCATTGAGTAAAATTCTACTCTTTAAACTGCAGTGTAAATGTAATTTGAATAATGGTGCAAAAGCCCTGTTATTTGACTGTTTCATTCCACTCATTTCATTTGGATCAGTTGTATGTCTACTCTCGACAGATTATCAATTATAGAAAGGAACAGTATTTTTACGTCTGATACTGGTCTGTTGCAGATCATTATTCTCCCAAGTCATCCTATATAGTCGTAGCCACATCCTATATAGTCGTAGCCACACAAGTCATCCTATATAGTCGTAGCCACATCCTATATAGTCGTAGCCACACAAGTCATCCTATATAGTTGTAGCCACATCCTATATAGTCGTAGCCACACAAGTCATCCTATATAGTCGTAGCCACATCCTATATAGTCGTAGCCACACAAGTCATCCTATATAGTCGTAGCCACATCCTATATAGTCGTAGCCACATCCTATATAGTCGTATCCACACAAGTCATCCTATATAGTCGTAGCCACATCCTATATAGTCGTAGCCACACAAGTCATCCTATATAGTCGTAGCCACATCCTATATGGTCGTAGCCACATCCTATATAGTCGTAGCCACACAAGTCATCCTATATAGTCGTAGCCACATCCTATATAGTCGTAGCCACACAAGTCATCCTATATAGTCGTAGCCACATCCTATATAGTCGTAGCCACACAAGTCATCCTATATAGTCGTAGCCACATCCTATATAGTCGTAGCCACACAAGTCATCCTATATAGTCGTAGCCACATCCTATATGGTCGTAGCCACATCCTATATAGTCGTAGCCACACAAGTCATCCTATATAGTCGTAGCCACATCCTATATAGTCGTAGCCACACAAGTCATCTTATATAGTCGTGGGCCTGTTTTCCTGCTATTCAGGAAAGCTTTAACACGTATTCTTCCTCCTTTCCGATCCCTTGACCTAGAACCTAACTTTTAAAATATAATACCTTTTTATTTGTGGCATAAACAACTAGTCACAATGTTTTAATCTGACTAGTCTCCTGTAGGCTACTTGCTCATTTTCATCCACTCCCTTTCAAATATAATTCCAGCATCCAAACTGTGCAACGGCCAGACATCTGTTACAAAATACCAAAAAGTTGAATGACATTTGGGAAAAGTGTCAAACCAAGCCTTCAGTACTGAGTAGAGAGTGATGTATTTTCAGTTTGTTGAGATTGACATACTTGATTGTGGTGTTGACAACGCAAACCATGATAATAAGTGCTCAAAGTCAGTAATCGGTATGCAGTTATGTGTTGCTTATTGGTTGTGTGTGGTGCATTGGCTCAGAAACCTGTTGTTGGATATAATTATAAATAAATATAAATCTGATTTCCCCCCATCTGATAATTGTCTGCAGCCACCTCTGATGGTAGTGTAATGATACTGGCAGGGAGAGGGAGCTGGTCCGTGCCACAAAGCCATCTTGAAGTCGATATCCAGGTTTATAAACACAGGGTTGCTACAGTTATTGTTATTTTTGGTGGTAATACCTTTTTTGCTGTTAATTTTATCAAGGGGGAGTGTCATGTGAAAATATTTGAAAGTTGGGGAGGGAGGTGCATTCATTTTTTTAATGACAGCTTGTTTGACCAGCTCTGGTACTCAACCAATGGTTTCCATTTTCAAAGTTATTTGTTACATTCCACCATTTTAATACATTTCTTAATTTCCTTCATTCATTTCCTGCATTAATTCAAGTTCCTTGGTGTTCACATCGCCAACAAACTATCATGGTCCAAACACACCAAGACAGTCGTGAAGAGCGCATGACAATGCCTATTCCCCCTCAGGAGACTGAAAAGATTTGGCATGGGTCCTCAGTTCCTCAAAAAGTTCTACAGCTGCACCATCGAGAGCATACTGACTGGTTGCATCACCGCCTGGTGTGGCAACTGCTCAGCCTCTGACCGCAAGGCACTACAGAGGGTAGTGTGTACGGCCCAGTACATCACTGGGGCCAAGCTTCCTGCCATCCAGGAGCTCAATACCAGGCGGTGTCAGAGGAAGATTGCCAAAGACTCCACCCACCCTAGTCATAGACTGTTCTCTCTGCTACCGCATGGCAAGCGGTACTGCAGTGCCCAGTCTAGGCCCAAAAGGCTTCTTAACAGCCTCTAACCCCAAGCCACAAGAGTCCTGAACAGCTAATCAAATGGCTACCCAGACTATTTGCATTGTCCCCCTTCCCCTTTTGTACCCAGCTACTACTCTCTGTTTATTATCCATGCATTGTCACTTTACCTCTATCTACATGTACATATGACCTCAATTACCTCGATTAACCTGTGTCCCCACACATTGACTCTGTACCAGTACCCCCTGTATATAGTCTCGCTAATGTTATTTTATTTGTTGGTCCTAAATTCTATATTCATGTCATTTTTTCTTCTTCTTTATTTAATTTTTTAAATCATGTTTTACAACAGGTTATTTTAGTAAATACTTTCTTAACACTTATTTTTCTTAAAACTGCATTGTTGGTTAAGGGCTTATAAGTAAGCATTTCACGGAGCATGTGACAAATGCAATTTATTTGATTATGATTTTGAATGGTTTCACTTCACTTAGTTATTTGTTCAATTCCAGCATTCACTTCCACTTCCATTTGAGTGAATTTCTTAATTTCCTGCACTAATTTATCAATTAGTAGTCTTATTTAGAACATTGCATAGGGATCAAAATCCTCTTATAGCCTCTAATGATGGTACTCGACAAATGGTCTCAATTTGCGTAGTTAATTTGTTCAATTCCAGGATTCACTTCCACTATTTTAATCAATTTCTTAATTTCCTGCACTAATTTGTTATCAAGACATTTCATTTGTCTTAGTATGCCTCTATTTTGTTCCCCAAAACACTTTTCCTTGACAGAATAATAATTATCCTGTTTCACTGTGCATTTTCTGCTTCAATTGCAGTTCTTACTTTCACCACTAGGTAGTCAGAGGATCTCAGAGGTGCTCTGTTTGGCGAGCTTTCCCTCCAGAAGTTGTTGACTTGTTGTGCTAGCAAGCAGCCACTCAGCTGTTAGCAGTTTCTTACTGTCAATAAAAACAGATGATTGCTATACCCTTTTCAATTCATTACTGAATTATTTAATGTAAAAATGAATTCGGTATATCGTTTTTTATGGTTCACTGCCCAGCCCTAAGTGTGTTGTGATAAGACTTAGCCACGAGCTGTAGCCTCTGAGACAGTGTCGGTGTGATGTGATTACCATTCTGAGGCAGTGCAGTGGCTGATTGCTCTCCCTGCTTCTCTGGAGCCTCTGTACACTGACCTCTGCTCCCCTTGTTTCCTTACCGCTTCCTGCACCATGGTGCTGAAAATAATCCTGTTTCTCAGCATCCCCACCCTGAACAGTGAGACTGAGCCGTCTGCTGAGCTGTGTGTGGAGCATGCCTGCAGTCTGCTGAGGTAGATTCCAACCTCGCCCTCGGCTCTTTCCCTGCTCTGCCTTTCACTGACCAACCACATGCATCTGGTCCTGTCCCAAGGCTGCACACATCTATTCAGGAGATTATGGGAGGCCAGACGTGAGGGAATGTAGCTATGAAGGGAAAACTGACGTCTAAGTCGTTTTTCCATTTCTTTTTACAGAAGCTGCAGCCTGCATTTAAAAAGATGCTTCACTTTATTTGCTTGCAATTTACGGTATTGCATATCCTGTTTGCCTGAATATGCAGGTCATGTTAGAGGGACTTGGTGTCAGGCTGGGGAGAGTAACACACAGAGGCATGGGGGTCAATCAGGGTCACATATTGGGTCAACCTCTCCATCACACTTCATGTCCAGACACCTCTCCTCAGACAGTTTAACACCCCTGTCCTCTTCTCAGCTGACTCCTCTGTGTCCGTGTCCTTATTCCCTCTTAGTGTCCCCGTGTGTCTTCTGTCCCTGTCCTCTCGTCCGTCTCCCGTCTATCAGGAGACAGAACACCCACTGCATGTTTTTACATAAAGCTGCCGAGACACAATCTATTATTCATTCCTGAAGGCACACTCCTGATGATAATTCTCCTGCTATGAATTATAGATGGCAAGTTCCCTCCCCCCTTTAGGAACCCCCCCTCCCCCCAGGACCCCCCCCCTCCCTCTTATCCCATGGTCTCATTAGTCATCGTCTCGTTACCGCCATTCCTGGGAAACAGGTGGTGGCCGGGTGATGGCTGTTGTCTGGGACTGTGTTGGTACTGCTCAGGGCCAGTGATGCTATCTTGGAATTGATTCAGAATGTGGTCAGTTCAGTGTGTGTTTCTATTGTCACTCTGCTGGCTGTTCAGAACACAAAGGAAATATGGTATGTGAAAAATTTCTGACATTTACCATTGTCAATGTCCCTGACAAATCAAATGTGTGTGGGTCGTCCAGGTTGAGTCTGATGGACGCATAGTGAAGCTGGCTTCTGGCAAGCAGATGTCCAGATATCTTTATCTGAAATGAATTCAGTCTCGTGGATTTCATCCAGCTGTCAACTGAGACCACCTGTGCCATGATTCCAATGTGTCTGTCTGTATTTACACATGCAGTGAACCTATCGTAGCCTATATCAACCCACTTTAGAACTGTGTTTCTCAGAAACTCAGAAAACAGTAGCAGTAATATCTTTAAATCAGCAGAGACTCACTTTCCTTAGAATCAGCTCTCTGTTTTTCAACACTGTTCTCATTCTGACAGCATTCAACAGCCACAGCCATTTCATTCGGGCCCAGAGCAGATAAACCCCTGATCTGCTGTATGAAATTGTTTTATTGAGCTCTCAAAGAATTGTACAGTCAAATTCCTATTGTGGAAATAATTGCCTTCCTTTTGTTTTGTCACTGTGAATGTTTACTCTGAATTTAGTAACAGACAGAATGGGAATGGTCCCTGGCCCCGGCTCCACCCGGCTCTTTGAGGATTCTCAGCACACCATTCCGCATTGCTGTCTGCCCAGAGGCAGCAGAGGTGTACCAGACTCTGTCTCTGGGCTGTGATTCGTTGGCCGACCTGGCGGACAGCAGAAGCTGTATCCTTCCTTCCCTGCCTGTGGTTGTGTGTGGCTGTGGTTGTGGAGCACAGTGGGAGTAAAGAGGGGACGTCGGGGAGGATGGGCCTCCACAGGGAGAAGCGTTTGTGAATTCCACGCCGGCAGCGTGTGCTCTCATTATTTCCCCTCCCTCGCTCCCTCCCTCTCTTAACGGCCCCACAGGCACCGCTATGATGGACAGGTACACTCCCAGGAATCAACCACATGAAAAAGGGAAAAAGCATCAAATAGGGTACCTGTCCTCTTTCATTTTTCATCACGGAGGGATTATTTTTCATATGCTCTTGAATGGAGTGATAAACTCCACCAGCATCAAAGCTTAAAGGACAATTCCACCCAAAATCTTTTGGTCTTTGTTTCGTTAATCCATTGTTGACATAGTCCCAAAATGTTTTTCTTGTCAGCAATCACGTTTTCAAGATATGTCACATTCAAAATACAGAAATCATCCCTGTATGATGCATTTCGCATCATATGATGCATGAAACAAATACAAAAATATGGTTTTAGGGTGGAGTTTTCCTTTAACTAACAAGCTAGCACAAGGTGTCACTAACTAGCAAGCTAACTAGCTAGTTAGCACACTGCTGTACTAGCGGGAGGCGAGGGCAACCTGTAGACAGTGTCCTTCGCCCCCGCCTGTCGGCAATGTTAATGACGGTGACGGCAAGGTGTTCGGCAGACGGGAGTGAAGGACACTGTCTACAGGATAATACTTTTATTTCCCTTTTGAAGATGTCATGCTTGAGGTGGGGGTGTTCAGCAGGAACCAATGGGATGCTCGGGGTGGGGGTGTTCAGCAGGAACCAATGGGATGCTCGAGGTGGGGGTGTTCAGCAGGAACCAATGGGATGCTCAAGGTGGGGGCGTTCAGCAGGAACCAATGGGATGCTCGAGGTGGGGGTGTTCAGCAGGAACCAATGGGATGCTCGAGGTGGGGGCGTTCAGCAGGAACCAATGGGATGCTCGAGTTGCTCGAATTGCGGACTGCAGTTGCACACTTGGTCATAATGGACAAGAACTGCTGTTACTTTATTAATTGCAGTATTACTACACTGGTATAAGTGCATTTGGAAAGAATTTGTAGACAGAAAGTAAACCGTCGAGGCAGCTTAGGCTCATTACAAAATAGTATTACAGATGATGGATCATGGTTAATCCACTTTTCTCAACCGTCTGTCGCAAGAGTCAACTAAGGACAAGTGTCACACTAGGTGAAAATCCTTTACTTTCTTTACGATTGCGCACCCATTGGCTCTATGCCCTCTCAGGGTTGTTATTGAAACCATTATCGGCCAGTAAGCAGAGAACGCTGCTGGAGTCTAGAGCAGTGATTGGTCAAGTCAGGTGAATGGGACAAGGTGACTGTAACGCTGGCAATGCTGATGTGAGGGACAGAGTGGAGCACACACGGCTTTGTGACCAAAGCCTTACAGCTGTAATCCCTAAATCCCCAAAACCGCAATCACACACAAAGAACAACTACAGCTGTTCACATCAGGTCAGGATGTTGGCCTAGTATTGTATGGGAAAATCACTGGAAAGGCTATTTTTAATCAGAAATTGTTATGGTTGTGTTTTCCAAAAATATTGCATCACTCTGATTTGAAAGGAAAGTAATAATTTTTGTTGACCACTCACTCTGTAACCTTTTTACATGGTTATACTCGTTAATGATCATTAGAGCTTCAAGGAAGGAGACAGTCAGACAGTTAGACACAGTGTTTCAGAGAAGCCCATAGTCATAAAAATACAAAGACAGGGACTAGTAGATCTAATGTCATGAAGATTGGGACTGTTGAATCTAATGCTGTCTGTTATCTGCAATCAAAGAGCTGTAAAATGTTAATTAAATTGCATGTATTATCGAGAATAGTAGCCTAATACATGCTGGGATGGGATACCAAGGGCCAGCAGCACTATAGCATAATACATGCTGGGATGGGATACCAAGGACCAGCAGCACTATAGCATAATACATGCTGGGATGGGATACCAAGGACCAGCAGCACTATAGCATAATACATGCTGGGATTGGATACCAAGGACCAGCAGCACTATAGCCTAATACATGCTGGGATGGAATACCAAGGACCAGCAGCACTATAGCATAATACATGCTGTGATGGAATACCAAGGACCAGCAGCACTATAGCATAATACATGCTGGGATGGGATACCAAGGACCAGCAGCACTATAGCATAATACATGCTGGGATGGGATACCAAGGACCAGCAGCACTATAGCATAATACATGCTGGGATGGAATACCAAGGACCAGCAGCACTATAGCCTAATACATGCTGGGATGGAATACCAAGGACCAGCAGCACTATAGCCTAATACATGCTGGGATGGAATGCCAAGGACCAGCAGCACTATAGCCTAATACATGCTGGCATGGGTTACCAAGGGCCAGCAGCACTATAGCCTAATACATGCTGGCATGGGTTACCAGGGCCAGCAGTACTATAGCCTAATACATGCTGGCATGGGTTACCAAGGGCCAGCAGCACTATAGCCTAATACATGCTGGGATGGGATACCAAGGACCAGCAGCACTATAGCATAATACATGCTGGGATGGGATACCAAGGACCAGCAGCACTATAGCATAATACATGCTGGGATTGGATACCAAGGACCAGCAGCACTATAGCCTAATACATGCTGGGATGGCTGCCTCGCTTCGCGTTCCTAGGAAACTATGCAGTTTTTTGTTTTTTTACGTGTTATTTCTTACATTAGTACCCCAGGTCATCTTAGGTTTCATTACATACAGTCGAGAAGAACTACTGAATATAAGATCAGCGTCAACTCACCATCAGTACGACCAAGAATATGTTTTCTGCGACGCGGATCCTGTGTTCTGCCTTACAAACAGGACAACGGAATGGATCGCATGCAGCGACCCAAGGAAACGACTCCGAAAAAGAGGGAAACGCGGCGGTGTTCTGGTCAGACTCCGAAAAAGGGCACATCGCGCACCACTTCCCAGTATTCTTCTTGCCAATGTCCAGTCTCTCGACAACAAGGTTGATGAAATCCGAGCAAGGGTGGCATTCCAGAGGGACATCAGAGACTGCAACGTTCTTTGCTTTACGGAGACATGGCTTACTGGGAAAACGCTATCCAGGGCGGTGCAGCCAACGGGTTTCTCCACGCATCGCGCCGACAGAAACAAACATCTCTCTGGTAAGAAGAGTGGCGGGGGCGTATGCCTCATGACTAACGGGACATGGTGTGATGAAGGAAACATACAGGAACTCAAATCCTTCTGTTCACCTGATTTAGAATTCCTCACAATCAAATGTAGACCGCATTATCTTCCAAGAGAATTCTCTTCGATTATAATCACAGCCGTATATATCCCCCCCAAGCAGACACATCGATGGCTCTGAACGAACTTTATTTAACTCTTTGCAAACTGGAAAACATTTATCCGGAGGCTGCATTCATTGTAGCTGGGGATTTTAACAAAGCCAATCTGAAAACAAGACTCCCTAAATTTTATCAGCATATCGATTGCGCAACCAGGGGTGGTAAAACCTTGGATCATTGTTACTCTAACTTCCGCGACGCATATAAGGCCCTGCCCCGCCCCCTTTCGGAAAAGCTGACCACGACTCCATTTTGCTGATCCCTGCCTACAGGCAGAAATTAAAACAAGAGGCTCCCACGCTGAGGTCTGTCCAACGCTGGTCAGACCAAGCTGACTCTACACTCCAAGACTGCTTCCATCACGTGACTGGGACATGTTTCGTATTGCGTCAGATGGGAATATTGACGAATACGCTGATTCGGTGTGCGAGTTCATTAGAACGTGCGTCGAAGATGTCGTTCCCATAGCAACGATAAAAACATTCCCTAACCAGAAACCGTGGATTGATGGCAGCATTCGCGTGAAACTGAAAGCGCGAACCACTGCTTTTAATCAGGGCAAGGTGTCTGGCAACATGACTGAATACAAACAGTGCAGCTATTCCCTCCGTAAGGCTATTAAACAAGCTAAGCGTCAGTACAGAGACAAAGTGGAATCTCAATTCAATGGCTCAGACATAAGAGGCATGTGGCAGGGTCTACAGTCAATCACGGACTACAAGATGAAATCCAGCCCAGTCACGGACCAGGATGTCTTGCTCCCAGGCAGACTAAATAACTTTTTGCCCGCTTTGAGGACAATACAGTGCCACTGACACGGCCTGCAACGGAAACATGCGGTCTCTCCTTCACTGCAGCCGAGGTGAGCAAGACATTTAAACGTGTTAACCCTCGCAAGGCTGCAGGCCCAGATGGCATCCCCAGCCGCGCCCTCAGAGCATGCGCAGACCAGCTGGCCGGTGTGTTTACGGACATATTCAATCAATCCCTATACCAGTCTGCTGTTCCCACATGCTTCAAGAGGGCCACCATTGTTCCTGTTCCCAAGAAAGCTAAGGTAACGGAGCTAAACGACTACCGCCCCGTAGCACTCACTTCCGTCATCATGAAGTGCTTTGAGAGACTAGTCAAGGACCATATCACCTCCACCCTACCTGACACCCTAGACCCACTCCAATTTGCTTACCGCCCAAATAGGTCCACAGACGATGCAATCTCAACCACACTGCACACTGCCCTAACCCACCTGGACAAGAGGAATACCTATGTGAGAATGCTGTTCATCGACTACAGCTCGGCATTCAACACCATAGTACCCTCCAAGCTCGTCATCAAGCTCGAGACCCTGGGTCTCGACCCCGCCCTGTGCAACTGGGTACTGGACTTCCTGACGGGCCACCCCAGGTGGTGAGGGTAGGCAACAACATCTCCTCCCCGCTGATCCTCAACACGGGGCCCCACAAGGGTGCGTTCTGAGCCCTCTCCTGTACTCCCTGTTCACCCACGACAGCGTGGCCACGCACGCCTCCAACTCAATCATCAAGTTTGCGGACAACACAACAGTGGTAGGCTTGATTACCAACAACGACGAGACGGCCTACAGGGAGGAGGTGAGGGCCCTCGGAGTGTGGTGTCAGGAAAATAACCTCACACTCAACGTCAACAAAACTAAGGAGATGATTGTGGACTTCAGGAAACAGCAGAGGGAACACCCCCCTATCCACATCGATGGAACAGTAGTGGAGAGGGTAGCTAGTTTTAAGTTCCTCGGCATACACATCACAGACAAACTGAATTGGTCCACTCACACTGACAGCGTCATGAAGAAGGCGCAGCAGCGCCTATTCAACCTCAGGAGGCTGAAGAAATTCGGCTTGTCACCAAAAGCACTCACAAACTTCACCGCCTGGTACTGCAACTGCTCCGCCCTCAACCGTAAGGCTCTCCAGAGGGTAGTGAGGACTGCACAACGCATCACCGGGGGCAAACTACCTGCCCTCCAGGACACCTACACCACCCGTTGTTACAGGAAGGCCATAAAGATCATCAAGGACATCAACCACCCGAACCACTGCCTGTTCACCCCGCTATCATCCAGAAGGCGAGGTCAGTACAGGTGCATCAAAGCTGGGACCGAGAGACTGAAAAACAGCTTCTATCTCAAGGCCATCAGACTGTTAAACAGCCACCACTAACACTGAGTGGCTGCTGCCAACACACTGTCATTGACACTGACCCAACTCCAGCCATTTTAATAATGGGAATTGATGGGAAATGATGTAAATATATCACTAGCCACTTTAAACAATGCTACCTTATATAATGTTACTTACCCTACATTATTCATCTCATATGCATATGTATATACTGTACTCTACATCATCGACTGCATCCTTATGTAACACATGTATCACTAGCCACTTTAACTATGCCACTTTGTTTACTTTGTCTACACACTCATCTCATATGTATATACTGTACTCGATACCATCTACTGTATGCTGCTCTGTACCATCACTCATTCATATATCCTTATGTACATGTTCCTTATCCCCTTACACTGTGTATAAGACAGTAGTTTTGGAATTGTTAGTTAGATTACTTGTTGGTTATCACTGCATTGTCAGAACTAGAAGCACAAGCATTTCGCTACACTCGCATTAACATCTGCTAACCATGTGTATGTGACAAATAAAATTTGATTTGATTTGATTTGATTTATAGCATAATACATGCTGTGATGGAATACCAAGGACCAGCAGCACTATAGCATAATACATGCTGGGATGGGATACCAAGGACCAGCAGCACTATAGCATAATAAATGCTGGGATGGGATACCAAGGACCAGCAGCACTATAGCATAATACATGCTGGGATGGAATACCAAGGACCAGCAGCACTATAGCCTAATACATGCTGGGATGGAATGGAATACCTAATACATGCTGGGATGGAATTACCAAGGACCAGCAGCACTATAGCCTAATACATGCTGGCATGGGTTACCAAGGGCCAGCAGCACTATAGCCTAATACATGCTGGCATGGGTTACCAGGGCCAGCAGTACTATAGCCTAATACATGCTGGGATGGGTTACCAAGGGCCAGCAGCACTATAGCCTAATACATGCTGGGATGGGATACCAAGGACCAGCAGCACTATAGCATAATACATGCTGGGATGGAATACCAAGGACCAGCAGCACTATAGCCTAATACATGCTGGGATGGAATACCAAGGACCAGCAGCACTATAGCCTAATACATGCTGGGATGGAATACCAAGGACCAGCAGCACTATAGCCTAATACATGCTGGCATGGGTTACCAAGGGCCAGCAGCACTATAGCCTAATACATGCTGGCATGGGGGCCAGCAGTACTAAGGCATGGGTTACCAGCCAGCAGCACTATAGCCTAATACATGCTGGCATGAGTTACCAAGGGCCAGCAGCACTATAGCCTAATACATGCTGGCATGGGTTACCAAGGGCCAGCAGCACTATAGCCTAATACATGCTGGCATGAGTTACCAAGGGCCAGCAGCACTAGGCTAAAAGGTAGCGTGGACTACTCCACCACTCTGTCCTATTTCTCATTGGGGATTCCATTTAATCCACCACTCCTCCTCCTCCCTCTTCCTCCTCCTCCCTGTTATCCTCCTCCTCCACCTTTCCCTGTAAGATTTGCAGTGTGTGGTGTGAATGCTCAATATGCTTTCCAACTGCTTCGCTCTGTCATACTCCTCCTTCCTCCCTCTCTCTCCTCTGTCTCTAATAAACTCTCTCTTGTCGACTATTTCCCCTCTTTCTATATTTGTTTCCCATCGTAGTCTTTCTGTCACAGTTATTGTATTTGGCCCAGGCTATATTTGTTTCCCATCGTAGTCTTTCTGTCACAGTTATTGTATTTGGACCAGGCTATATTTGTTTCCCATCGTAGTCTTTCTGTCACAGTTATTGTATTTGGACCAGGCTATATTTTGCGTTTGCTATTGAAGGTCCAATGCAGACGTTTTTATTTAAATATAAAATCATGATTGTTTTAAATGAAAATGGTCAAAAAGAAACAAAAATAGATTCTTAGCAAAGAGCAATTTCTTAAGCAAGAATTTTGCTAGGACTGTCTGGGAGTGGTCTGAGTGGGGAGGGGAAAACCAGCTGTTATTGGCAGAGAGGTTTGGAACTCTTTCTTATTGTACTAACTAATTCAGAGCCGTTTGATGTCACCAGGTAGGCCAAAACTCTGTCTCACCAAAATAGGCTGGAATTTCTTACACTAAAAGGTTATTATTAATATTCTCACTATTTTACAGTATTATTCCATCCTCGTAATGTGGAAATATATATAAAACCCAGAAAAACTATGTTTTTGATTGCACTGGGCAGTGTTCTACACAGTCTGAGGTAATTGGACACGCCTGATAAAGTGTGTGTAAAAGGCTAGTGTTCTCTTTATGTGTAGTGTTGAATAGCCTGCCAGGTGTTGCTGGAGCCCTCATGCAGTGTGCTAAACTGTTGCCCTCCTCCGCCTCCTCACCTCTCCTCATTTCTCACCCTGCAGGTGTCCTCTAGCAGGTAGTAATAACGCCCAGCCCTGTACTGTCTGGACTAACATAAACTGTCCAGAAGGAGAGCACTGCCTGGGCCATATCTGGGTACAAAAATAAACCTCAGGGAAGTTTGCCTTGAACCCCATAAAGATCTTGGGCATTAACCTGAGTTTAAATGTATTTGGCTAAGGTCTATGTTAACTTCCGACTTCAACTGTATTTGATAGATCAGTCTGACTGAGCGGTGGTTGCCAGCAGCAGACTCGTAAGCATTCATTCAAACCTACTTTCCTGCGTTTGCCAGCAGCTCTTCGCAATGCTTGAAGCACAGCGCTGTTTATGACTTCAAGCCTATCAACTCCCGAGATTAGGCTGGCAATACTATAGTGCCTATAAGAATATCCAATAGTCAAAGGTATATGAAATACAAATGGTATAGAGAGAAATAGTCCTATAATTCCTATAATAACTACAACCTAAAACTTCTTAACTGGGAATATTGAAGACTCATGTTAAAAGGAACCACCAGCTTTCATATGTTCTGAGCAAGGAACTTAAACATCAGCTTTTTTACATGGCACATATTGCACTTTTACTTTCTTCTCCAACACTGTGTTTTTGCATTATATGAACCAAATTGAACATGTTTCATTATTTTTTTGAGACTAAATTGATTTTATTTATGTATTATATGAAGTTTTTTTAAAGTGTTCATTCAGTATTGTTGTAATTGTCATTATTACAAATACATCTAAAAGAAAATTGGCCGATTAATCGGCAGCGGCTTTTTTTTGGCCCCCAATAATCGGTATTGGTATCGGCAAAAAAAAAAAATCATAATCGGTCGACCTCCAGTTGAGAGATTTTATAGGTACACTGGGACTGTCACTCTCACTCACAGCAATCAATAACCTCTCACCTCTCCCATCCGATAACAGAGTGTGCGTGTCTACGTGCATGTGTGTGTTTTTAGTAAGGGTTTATGGGAGAAGAATATTGCTCATTGTTCAAGTTGTTTTTGGTTTCAGTTTTCCTCCCAGAAAAAGAAACATTATTACAAAGTTGCAGACGGTGGAGATTTTAAGCTATGCACCTAGTGATGCCAAACTATGCACAACCAACTACCCGGAATGGAAGCAAAACAAGTCTACACTCTCCAGCTCCCCACACCTACACAGACTTAACAGAGAGAGTGTTTTCTGAAGATTATCCACACAGTGGTCACTGTGTGCTGCTGGCTGCTGGCTGGCACTCTCAGGCTTCATGGTACTTCATGTTTCCAGCCGGAGCAGAACAGCTAGTCTTTGTGTGGCCGCAACATTTGCTTCATTGTCAGAGCAGATGCATGTAGTTAGTGACATTTTTTATTGTCTTCGTTGAAGAAAAGCTGCATGTTCCATAGGAGACGGTCGTCAACACAAACACACAGAGTCCCATAGTATTGTTTCTGTCATAAAAAGAAAGACCAACCTCAGAACAAGCCTAAAGCATAGAAACACATATAGAATGCCTTGAAAAGTCCCCAAACAAACACAGAAATGCATTCAGACAAAGACATGGTGTATTACGGCCCTAAGCGCTGGTGGGCAACACTTATAAAGGAACACAGCCCTGGAGAGTCCCCCAAGCGAAGCCTTCGCCTTGCTGCACTCTCAGCTAGTACCAGCTGGCAGCCTGAGTCCTGTGTTTCTGCTTAGCTCTTCCAATACCGCTGTAGTTTTACTCATTTCAAAAGGGGTTTCTCAGTTTCTGTTCTGTAGTGGAGGAACTATGGGACCTCTGTGGGATGCAGCTTCTAAACAGCTCTCCTTTTTTTAGCCTGCCGTGGGTTGATTTCCCAGAAAGGGAAAATCATTGAAAGACTGGATCTCACACGGCTGCTTCCAAGGGTGTCTGGACTGCACAGGTCGCTACTCGCTACACTACAGCAGGCGTGACTCGCTATGTCTCTCATACATGCGAGCAGACACACACACACACACACACACACACACACACACACACACACACACACACACACACACACACACACACACACACACACACACACACACACACACACACACACACACACACACACACACACACACACACACACACACACACACACACACACACACACACACACACACAAAATGTGTTCCAGAGTTCTAAATTGAGCAGCTGCTGAAAAATGAGCTCCTGTATATATTGAGATTTAAATGTTTTTTTAGAGTGAAGTACATCGGAAAAATCAAGAGAAAACTGCAAGACTCAATAGAAGACAAAACAAGGAACAAACCAAAAAAGACAGGCTTTTGAAAAATTAACTATTTTTCATAAAATTGTACAGTTATCTTAGCTAGCTGAATTGCTAGCAGAATTGTTTACTTGTTGCTAAGCAGTTGCTAGGGACTCTCCTGGAAGAAGCTAGCTAGCTTACAAAGAATAACAACAACAAATATCTAGTTAACAGAAGAAAGGAAGACAAAATAAGGACAAAAGAAGGACGGAAGAAAAAGGAAAAGAAAGAGGACAACAAAGTGAAACAGTCAGCACTTCTATTGCAACTTCGTATTTCGTCGTCCTAACGTAGTCTACACTGCTATCTGCCCAGCAGCTAGCCAGCTAGCAAACGTCCACCGTCTACCGAATAGCAGCACTGTAGAAACTATTACACTCAACTGAACGACTTGATTAGTGTAGTGTTAGCTAGCTACATAGTTGTCTTTGCTGTCTTCGTATCCAAGATAATTGTGTAGTTTAGAGCGTGTAGTCTTAGAGTGATTATCTTAATTTACCGAGGTTAGCTAGCCAGCTATTTGTCTTCCTTAACGTAGGAGACACTGCTAGCTAGCCAACAGCTAGCCAACGTCTACTGAATAGAACTTCCGCACTCAACAACCCGGTCGCATTCCGCTTCGCTCCACAGGTAGTATCACATTTTTCATTTCATTTCATTACAGCACAACGGTTTGATTTGTTTGATCGTAGCTAGCTACATAGCTAGCTACATAGCCGTCTGTGTATCAAAGATAATTGTGTAGTCTAGAGCGATTTTCTAGGTTAGCTAGCCAGCTATTGTCGTTCTTTTAACGCAACGTAACGTAATCAACACTGCTAGCTAGCCAGCTAGCCCCGAATAGCAGCACTGTAGAAACTATTACACTCAACGGAACGACTTGATTAGTGTAGTGTCAACAACGCAGCCACTGCCAGCTAGCCTACAAAGTCAACAACGCAGCCACTGCCAGCTAGCCTACTTCAGCAGTACTGTATCATTTTAATCATTTTAGTCAATAAGATTCTTGCTACGTAAGCTTAACTTTCTGAACATTCGAGACGTGTAGTCCACTTGTCATTCCAATCTCCTTGCATTAGCGTAGCCTCTTCTGTAGCCTGTCAACTATGTGTCTGTCTATCCCTGTTCTCTCCTCTCTGCACAGACCATACAAACTCTCCACACCGCGTGGCCGCTGCCACCCTAATCTGGTGGTCCCAGCGCGCACGACCCACGTGGAGTTCCAGGTCTCCGGTAGCCTCTGGAACTGCCGATCTGCAGCCAACAAGGCAGAGTTCATCTCAGCCTATGCCTCCCTCCAGTCCCTCGACTTCTTGGCACTGACAGAAACATGGATCACCACAGATAACACTGCTACTCCTACTGCTCTCTCTTCGTCCTCCCACATGTTCTCGCACACCCCGAGAGCTTCTGGTCAGCGGGGTGGTGGCATCGGGATCCTTATCTCTCCCAAGTGGTCATTCTCTCTTTCTCCCCTTACCCATCTGTCTATCGCCTCCTTTGAATTTTTATGCTGTCACAGTTACCAGCCCTTTCAAGCTTAACATCCTTATCATTTATCGCCCTCCAGGTCCCCTCGGAGAGTTCATCAATGAGCTTGATGCCTTGATAAGCTCCTTTCCTGAGGACGGCTCACCTCTCACAGTTCTGGGCGACTTTAACCTCCCCACGTCTACCTTTGACTCATTCCTCTCTGCCTCCTTCTTTCCACTCCTCTCCTCTTTTGACCTCACCCTCTCACCTTCCCCCCCTACTCACAAGGCAGGCAATACGCTCGACCTCATCTTTACTAGATGCTGTTCTTCCACTAACCTCATTGCAACTCCCCTCCAAGTCTCCGACCACTACCTTGTATCCTTTTCCCTCTCGCTCTCATCCAACACTTCCCACACTGCCCCTACTCGGATGGTATCGCGCCGTCCCAACCTTCGCTCTCTCTCCCCGCTACTCTCTCCTCTTCCATCCTATCATCTCTTCCCTCTGCTCAAACCTTCTCCAACCTATCTCCTGATTCTGTCTCCTCAACCCTCCTCTCCTCCCTTTCTGCATCCTTTGACTCTCTATGTCCCCTATCTTCCAGGCCGGCTCGGTCCTCCCCTCCCGCTCCGTGGCTTGACGACTCATTGCGAGCTCACAGAACAGGGCTCCGGGCAGCCGAGCGGAAATGGAGGAAAACTCGCCTCCCTGCGGACCTGGCATCCTTTCACTCCCTCCTCTCTACATTTTCCTCCTCTGTCTCTGCTGCTAAAGCCACTTTCTACCACTCTAAATTCCAAGCATCTGCCTCTAACCCTAGGAAGCTCTTTGCCACCTTCTCCTCCCTCCTGAATCCTCCTCCCCCCCCCCCTCCTCCCTCTCTGCAGATGACTTCGTCAACCATTTTGAAAAGAAGGTCGACGACATCCGATCCTCATTTGCTAAGTCTAACGACACCGCTGGTTCTGCTCACACTGCCCTACCCTGTGCTCTGACCTCTTTCTCCCCTCTCTCTCCAGATGAAATCTCGCGTCTTGTGACGGCCGGCCGCCCAACAACCTGCCCGCTCGACCCTATCCCCTCCTCTCTTCTCCAGACCATTTCCGGAGACCTTCTCCCTTACCTCACCTCGCTCATCAACTTATCCCTGACCGTTGGCTACGTCCCTTCCGTCTTCAAGAGAGCGAGAGTTGCACCCCTTCTGAAAAAACCTACACTCGATCCCTCCGATGTCAACAACTACAGATCAGTATCCCTTCTTTCTTTTCTCTCCAAAACTCTTGAACGTGCCGTCCTTGGTCAGCTCTCCCGCTATCTCTCTCAGAATGACATTCTTGATCCAAATCAGTCAGGTTTCAAGACTAGTCATTCAACTGAGACTGCTCTTCTCTGTATCACGGAGGCGCTCCGCACCGCTAAAGCTAACTCTCTCCCTCTGCTCTCATCCTTCTAGACCTATCGGCTGCCTTCGATACTGTGAACCATCAGATCCTCCTCTCCACCCTCTCCGAGTTGGGCATCTCCGGCGCGGCCCACGCTTGGATTGCGTCCTACCTGACAGGTCGCTCCTACCAGGTGGCGTGGCGAGAATCTGTCTCCTCACCACGCGCTCTCACCACTGGTGTCCCCCAGGGCTCTGTTCTAGGCCCTCTCCTATTCTCGCTATACACCAAGTCACTTGGCTCTGTCATAACCTCACATGGTCTCTCCTATCATTGCTATGCAGACGACACACAATTAATCTTCTCCTTTCCCCCTTCTGATGACCAGGTGGCGAATCGCATCTCTGCATGTCTGGCAGACATATCAGTGTGGATGACGGATCACCACCTCAAGCTGAACTTCGGCAAGACGGAGCTGCTCTTCCTCCCGGGGAAGGACTGCCCGTTCCATGATCTCGCCATCACGGTTGACAACTCCATTGTGTCCTCCTCCCAGAGCGCTAAGAACCTTGGCGTGATCCTGGACAACACCCTGTCGTTCTCAACTAACATCAAGGCGGTGGCCCGTTCCTGTAGGTTCATGCTCTACAACATCCGCAGAGTACGACCCTGCCTCACACAGGAAGCGGCGCAGGTCCTAATCCAGGCACTTGTCATCTCCCGTCTGGATTACTGCAACTCGCTGTTGGCTGGGCTCCCTGCCTGTGCCATTAAACCCCTACAACTCATCCAGAACGCCGCAGCCCGTCTAGTGTTCAACCTTCCCAAGTTCTCTCACGTCACCCCGCTCCTCCGCTCTCTCCACTGGCTTCCAGTTGAAGCTCGCATCCGCTACAAGACCATGGTGCTTGCCTACGGAGCTGTGAGGGGAACGGCACCTCAGTACCTCCAGGCTCTGATCAGGCCCTACACCCAAATAAGGGCACTGCGTTCATCCACCTCTGGCCTGCTCGCCTCCCTACCACTGAGGAAGTACAGTTCCCGCTCAGCCCAGTCAAAACTGTTCGCTGCTCTGGCTCCCCAATGGTGGAACAAACTCCCTCACGACGCCAGGACAGCGGAGTCAATCACCACCTTCCGGAGACACCTGAAACCCCACCTCTTTAAGGAATACCTAGGATAGGATAAAGTAATCCTTCTCACCCCCCCTTAAAATATTTAGATGCACTATTGTAAAGTGGTTGTTCCACTGAATGTCATAAGGTGAATGCACCAATTTGTAAGTCGCTCTGGATAAGAGCGTCTGCTAAATTACTTAAATGTAAATGTACATAGCGAGTGACTTGCAATCAACCACCTGTGGTGTATGTCACTTTATGAAGACATACTATTTCTGTACATTCTTGTTTAATGTAAAGTACTAAACGTTTTTTACAGAACACACTTGCCAGCTAATACATGCCTAGGGTTCCGCCTCCTCGCTCCCGTACTCAACTCTGAGCCGTGACATCACTGCCTCATACGTCACTGCTCAACATTAACATTACACCTCATCTAGGGCGGCAGGTAGCATAGTGTTCGGAGTGTTGGGCCAGTAAGAGGAATGGTTTGAATGGTTTGACTACCCTGAGCCGACAAAGGTGAAAAACCTGTCGAAGTGCTTTTGAGCAAGGCACTTAAACCCAATTACTTCAGGGTCGCCCTGTAAAAAACTGTGGCTGACCCTGTAAAACAATACATTGCACTGCATCTATCTTGTGTATGTGAAATAATAATAATGGATCTCCCTTTCTGGAAAACAAAAAACAACCTTTCTCTCAGCAGGTCATAAGGGGATTATTCTGCCCTTGTAAAATGAACCTCTTCCTAGTCTGGCTTTTCACTAGAGCTCAGTATACAGTACCTTCAGTAAGTATTCACAACCCTGGACTTTTTCCACATTTTGTTGTGTTACAGCCTGAATTTAAAATGGATTAAATTGAGATAGTTTTGTCACCGGCCTCCACACAATACTCCATAATGTCAAAGTGAAATTGTTTTTCAATTGTTTTTTTTGTTTTTTAAGTGATAAACTGAAAATATCTTCAGCAGTAAAACATGTCTTAACAAGTCATATAATATGTTGAATGTGTGCAATAATTGTGTAATAGTGTTTTTGAATGACTACGTCATCTCTATACTCAACACATACAATTATCTGTAAGGTCCCTCAGTCGAGCAGTTCATTTCAAACACAGATTCAATCACAAAGACCAGGGAGGTTTTCTAGTGCCTCACAAATGCCTTTGCAATAAGGCACTAAATGTGGCAAATATTTTTTTCGTTTCGGAATAAGTGTTATGTTTGGGGTAAATCCAATACAACACATTACTGAGTACCACTCTCTATATTTTCAAGCATAGTGGTGGCTGCATAATGTTATGGGTATTATTATAATCGTTTTCAGGATAAAAATACATGGAATGGAGCTAAGCACAGGCAAAATTCTAGATGAAATCCTGGTTCAATCGGCTTTTCACCAGACATTGGGAGATTAATTTACTTTTCAACAGGACAATAACCTAAAGCACACACACAAAAAACTACATGGGAGTTGCCTACCAAGAAGTCAGTGAATGTTCCTTAGTGGCTGAGTTTTGACTTAAATCTGCTTGAACATCTATGGCAAGACTTGAAATTGGTTGTCTAGCAATTATCAACAACCAATTTGACAGAGCTTGAAGAATTTTGAAAATAATAATGGGCAAATATTGTACAATCCAGGTGTGCAAAGCTTTTAGAGACGTACCCAGAAAGACTCACAGCTGTAATTGCTGTCAAATGTGATTCTAACAGATTTTAACTCAGGGGTGTGAATACTTATATCTGTATTTCATTTCAATAAATTAACCCAAATAAAGGGTAAGAAGAAAAATCAATCGAATTAATTTTGAATTCAGGCAGTGACACAACAAAATGTGGAAAAAGTCAAGGGGTTTTATACTTTCTGAAAGCACTGTATCAGGTGAACATTACACAATTATTATCTTCAACAAACTCTTTCTGTTGAACTGTCCTCAGCATTTTTTACTTTTATACACAACTTTCTCAGTCAAAGACTTTGTCCTTTTGCTTTTATCACTTCTTTGCCTGATCTTGTTCTCACAGCGACGGATGTGACCTGGCAGTTCACAGAGGTAGACATCTGAGTCTGCCTGGGAAGGGTAGGTCTGTCCTCCTTAGCTAGATGCAACTGTTGGCTGTCTTCACAGTTGTTCTTTGTAGCAGGGATAGGCACCAAATGATGTCGGTTTCTCCCGAGTGTGCCTTGTGGCCCTCTGACAAGGTAGTAGCGGGGATTGCGATGTGCAGATGTCTCTGTGCTGTGATCCACACATTGTCTCCCGGTGACAGTCTGGAAAGGTAGCATTTTGAGTCCATCCACCTCTTCTCTCTTTTGAACTTTTCGAGATCTGGAAGTACTGGTTCCAATGTGGCTGGAAAGGTAAGTAAGGCAGTGCGTAGGTGACTCCCCATAACAAGTTCTGCTGGACTGTATCCATTGCTAAGAGGTGTAGATCTGTAGGCGAGCAATGCCAGATATGGGTCAGCAGCTATCTTCAGTAGGTTTCTGAGCGTCTGAGGGCTCATTCTGCTTTCCCATTGCTCTGGGGAAATCAAAGGCTACCCATCACATGATCAAAGCCATAGTTCTTTGCATGTCTAACATTTCTCTCCCTGAAAACTGCGGCCCGTTATCTGTGAATAATATCTCAGCTATGCCGTGGAGGGCAAACATTGATTTCAAATGTACAATGACATGCAGACCTTGATGGGATGAGCTCTCTAAAAGTAGTAAGTGGTGCTCAATATGAATAGGTCTGCACCAGGTTTCTGCCAAGGTCAATCTGGTAGTTTGGTTGGCATGATTGGCTCTCTCACATTTGTTCTCTCCTTGACACACACTCTGCAGTTCAATACTAACTCGCTTCACTGACTGCTAAGCCCTGGCCACCATACTGATTGTCTAGCACGTTCCCTGCATTTGACTACTCCCTGGTGTCCCTCATGTATTTTCTCATTGTGGATGTCCCACACCATTTCTCATTGCAGATGGTATTACTAACCTAGTGCACCTTTACAGAGGACCCTCATGCACAGTCAACAGAGCTGCCTCAGTCCAGTAGTGCGTTAGTGTCCTGTCCAGTCTGCAGGGGTCCGGCCATCCCTCTATGCAGTGGCTCATCACTTCTGAGCAGACGCTCTCGGTGCCGAGCTGCTCCCTGAGCTCCCTCAGATAGTGATCACTTGCCGGTAAGTTCTCAATTAACATGTTGACGTAGATGTTTGTATCTTCCATCAGTTCCCCATCAGCTCTTCTCCCGCTGATCAGCACAGGTGTGCATGAGAGCCTATTGGCTGTGGTTAGGCTCTTTCCTGGGACATGAGTGATAAAGTAAGAATACCTCATGAGCCACATTCTGAATCTCTGGATTCTCGGTGGAAGTGTATCCTCCCAGTGAGTTTACAAGTGGCTTATTGTCAGTTTCAAACTCGAAGTGTCGTCCTATGATGAAGTCACTGAAGACCCAAGTCAGGGCTAACCCCTCTTTTTCCACTTGTCTGAACCGTTGTTGTCACTGTCAATGATCTGGACTCGTGCACCACTGGTGACCACACATCAGTCTGTAGATGAGTGCTCTTGTTTCAAACTGTGGAAAGCTTTCAGCTACTCACATCCCCAGTATCACAGTTTTTTTTTAAAGAGACAGCAAGTCTCTTGGTGCTTTGCAGAGTTGTGGACTCGAGTCACATGACTTGGACTTGGGTTTGACTCAAGTCACAAATTGAATAACTTGAGACTCAACTTGATAGACAATTAAAATAACTTGACACTTGACTTGGACTTGGAGCCTCAAGACTCGGGACTCGACTTTGACTTAAGACTGATGATTTGAAATGATCTGGCCAGGTTTTGTCATTTTTTGTCACTCATTTTGTGGCACAGAGTCTACATTGATCACACTACACACAGCCAGAGACAAAAAAGCTGCAACAGATTGGCTAGTGAAACACACACTTGGCACTCTGATTGGACCAGCAAACTGTCAATCAACACAGGTTGGGTGACCTAGCGAACAGATTGCTGATTTGCTGTACAGCTATATGATTGGGTGCAGCGCAAACATCAAATTGTAGGGAGAGAGCAATGCCATAATAATTAAATATGCAGCTCCGAAAATAGTTTGGTGATCAATAATGTTAACTGTTAACTTTGCAAGTTCACCAGCAATGGAGCAACAACTATTAGCATAGGCCTACTGGTCTTTTGGCATGTAACAATTGCTTGAAATTGATCATTTACTTATGAAGCTTGCATTTGGAATTTGTTGTTAAAATGAATTATTACTGTGGTGAAGAGTGCTATTTTTCTGTTGTTGAAATGTTTCCTGCTGCTTTTAAACATTTAAATGCACTGACACCCTACGTGGTAAATCTATATTACATTTAATAATTCAATCATTTCTAGCGTTCCATCATTCCATTCACATACCATTTATTGCAACACGTAGACATTTCTGTTTCATGTTTGATAGGCCTACGGTGCATTTTCATTTTTATAGCCAACCATTTCTTACCCTGCTCTGACTTCCAACTTGCGTTAGTGACAACCGGGAACTTGGAAAAAGACTTGCTCGGACTGGGAAAAGTTGGTTTGAACAGTGGTCCAACTCGGAATTCCAACTCGGGAACTTGGGCTTCTTTCTAGAGCCCCAACTTTCCCACCTGAAGATCACTGATGTCATGATTTGACCTCCGATTTTTTCGAGTTCCCAATTGTTTTGAACACTGTGTAAGTCCTATGTCTCTGTCATTTGTGTTGTGCGTAATAGGTGCGCGCATGCCTCAGTGCGCATAGAAATAGGCTACATGGCCTGCGCTCCACGCTTTGGAGTCAGAACACTGAATAAGAGAAAATGATTGTTCCATAATGCATGCGGTTGAAATATCATGAATAATCATTAAGTCTGATTAAGATGAATGTCCCAATGGAACAATAGATGTGGAAATTGCCTTATACATTGTAGAACCAGTTTATTGGTTGTAATTTCCAATTTGGTAATTCTATGGTCCTGGGGGCCAAGTGCTTATATTATGTAGGCCTACCTGTTCGAGATCCTGTTAGACAGATTTGATTTGGTTTCTCAAGGGGAGACTGTACAGTCTTACCCTCTACCAGTGTGCCTGATACAGAGGCTATTTCTTTTGGACTATTGCCCATGTATATTTGGTAAATCTACCTGTGTATTTAGTATGACATGGCACTTTCACCATTGGGATCACCAAGACCTGTATATAAATGTGCACTGTGAGCACGACAACCTGCCTTGCCTTCTGCTGATGTCATGTCCTTATGACTGTTACAAGGCCCATATTTGACAGTTAAGTAGGCTGATAAAGATATGTTGTAGACAACATAATGAAAAAAGGTTACCTGGTAGCCTCAATAAATAGACAAAGATTTGTAGTTGAACAAGTTGTTGCATGTAAGGATTTTGTTTTTACTTGACTTGACAACTTGTGACTCAACTCAATCTGCTCTTAGGATGCACGACTTGACTTGAGTCTTTACCTGTTCTCCTTGGGACTCGACCTGAGACTCGGAACTTGTGACGTCAGACTTGCTTGTGACCGTGAATAATAGTGAATTGGTCCCACCTCTAGTGTATCTTCTGTTTTGTCTGGGTCTGGGTTCATCCCATCTACGGAGATGATATAACCGAGGAACTTGACCTCTCTTTTCCCGAACTCGGACTTCTCCATGTTCAACATGATGCCTGCTTCTTGGTCTTTCTTACTACTCTCGCATCATGCTCAGCTTGACCTCTCCCCCAGACTAGCACATCATCCATGTGGCAAACCCCTCCATCGAGACCCTCCGTCACCTCCGTCACCATCCGGTTCTGCAAGTTTTCTGGGGCAGAGGCTATCCCAAATGGAAGACGGTTGAAAAAGTACCTTCCGAATGTAAATGTAGCACCGTATTCATCTCTGACCAATGACATCACTGCCTCATACGTCACTGCTCAACATTAACATTACACCACACCATCCACCTTGCGTTTGTATTGTCCTACCCACGTCCAGAGTATCTTTAAGTGTTGCATATGTTCTATCACGCCCTAACCATATGTCACATCTGCTTCCGCTTGAGGGCGCCGGGCGCCAGGCCAGGCTATATTTGTCAGTTCCCCAGCTCCGTTCCCCACTTCTGCATTGATTGTTTTTTGTCTTCGTTTTCTTGTATGCTGACGCTGTTGCTGTCTCGTTCCATGTCCATTATTTATTAAATGTTTGTCTCTCCGTACCTGCTTCGTCTCTCCAGCATCAACCATGTGTCTCTGTAGCTCAGCCTCTATGGGCTGTATAATGGGCTGTATGCACAGCCACCTGCATCAGTAGCATCAGGGAGTCTTTGTCCCTGGATGACTCAGGCAGTAATGGTGGGAAGACTGGAGTGAGAAAGACACAGACATGGAGTGGAGCACTTTGCCAATTAGCACCCGCAGGCTTGCAGAAGGAGGATGACTGAAATAGATGAGGCAGGCATGCAGAGAGACACAAGGAATGAAGAAACGCTCTTCAACCAGAGCTCATGTTCAGTTAGTGTAATGAAAGAACACATTAGCAACAGAACAACCTTCATCCGACAGATTTTTATATAACCTGCTCCAGAAATGCAGAGTGTAACACATATTTGGACATCTATGCCATTCCTCTCAATGCCATGCGTAGCCATACAAAGCCTCAAGGCCCCAAACCTACCCTAAACCCCTCGCCCCTAACCCGGGCCATCAGAATGGAGAGCCTAAGTAAACCCAGGGCCTGGACTCACAGGCCAGTTTAATACACACGGGCTCATATCAAAGTCCTGCTCTGCTCAGCTAACTGTTTTCATTACGCCAGAACAGCGGCCCAACACTAACCCATACCCCCTATTCTCCTGCATTAGTCTTTGATGTTAAACACACTGATATTTTGTCTTGGCTTATGCTGAGGCAAGGCAGGGAGAAGTAATGAGATTTCAGCTGCCCGGGGCAACGAGGAGGGCTCTCAGGTTGTACAATGTCTCAATGTCTTGTTTTAAATGTGATCCTCGCACACACCCTCTTCTTCTTGCTTTATCTGCATCGCCGGCAAAATTAGACCCAAGCGGGATTTGATTCATGATGGGGATTTTGAGTCATGCTCAAAAACCCTCCACCTTGAAAGATGTTTCTCTTTTTAATAAACCCTTGGCGTGAGATATACTCTATGTAGATGAGGTTTTCTGCTCTTGAAGCACATAGTAAGGTTTGCAACAGTCTGTGATTGAGATTGATCTCCTTGGCTATAGTGTAGCTAGTTTAGGTCTGCTGTGTCTCCAGACAGCCTTGCATGCAGCAGCATCAGGCAGCAAGCAGTCCGCCTCTATCATCAGCCCTGGCTGACTGACTGGCTGGCTGTCATTCAGACCAACTCATTATGCAGTCAGTCGGCTTGTGGATGGATGCCAGATCTGGGAGTTTGATTCCAGCTAATCTGCCAGCTTCTCTAGGGGAGACGCCCAGGGCAGCAGCCCCGGCCGGGCCTCTGAAGGTCAGTCATGGTTGGGTCAAGGGCCCCCTAACCCAGCCTGGATGGAGGATGTGAGCACCTGGCAGGATGTTTGTGGCGCTCTCCACTACTGCTCACCTGCTCTGTGCACCTGAGCTTCTGCACACTGGCACTGGTAGCAACCCCAGCTGCTACCGTAATTTCAGGCAAACTGGATACAAGGCCTTCATCTCAAGTTTTACCTTGCCAGCATTCATCAGTATACCAAAATAATGTGGTTGTTTTTGAGGTGTGTGTCTCTATCATAGCATACATATGATGTCTAGAAGCAGCTCAGCCTGTTCAGGCCAGGCTCTGAGTGGTAGAGTCCAGTACCATGGGCCTTAGACAGACAAAGCCTGACTCTAACACACTGACAGGCCTTTAAGCACAACTGAGTGGGAAGGAGACAGCTAATTGCCCAGGGTGCCATGGCCTTTCTTACACTGCTTTCGCACTCTGCCCTATCTCACTCCCTTACCGCTCTCTATTTCTTTCATCTCTCTCTCTCTCTCTCTCTCTCTCTCTCTCTCTCTCTCTCTCTCTCTCTCTCTCTCTCTCTCTCTCTCTCTCTCTCTCTCTCTCTCCCTCTCCTCTCCTCTCCTCTCCTCTCCTCTCTCCTCTCCTCTCACTCCCTGGGCGTCTGACCTTAATAGCACTCTCTTTCCTGTGTGCCTCTGAGAAATATATAATCCAATAAGCACAGCTAACACACACACAGCGGGTAGAATCTCTCGTCTATCTGACATATGTGCTCAAGGAGGGATTTTTAAAAGCTGCGTGCCTGCCCTTGGATGTTAAAGTGCTGGATTGTAGGATTCAGTGTAGAGACATGGTGTGATGTGGGTTTCTGGGATTTGTTCAACACTAGTTTAGGTTTTCAATTGAAGCAGAAGCACAGTGCTCGGAATAGAGAGTACTGGCGTAAGGAGGATGTTTTATTTCTCCCATATTCTGACACATCCTCCCTAGGGAAACCACTCTTTACTCCTCTCCTCTCCTCTCCTCTCCTCTCCTCTCCTCTCCTCTCCTCTCCTCTCCTCTCCTCTCCTCTCCTCTCCTCTCCTCTCCTCTCCTCTCCTCTCCTCTCCTCTCCTCTCCTCTCCTCTCCTCTCCTCTCCTCTCCTCTCCTCTGCTCATCCTTCCCTCGGTCAAGGAGACTCTTAACCACAGTCGGGTCCCATACCATCCCCCAAATCCAAGACCCTCTCCTATAATTAATTGCATCCACCTGCTGTCTCAGGTCTAAATCAGCCCTTCATTAGAGGAGAACAATGTAAATCAGCAGTAGGACTGGCTCGCCGAGGTCCAGATTTGAATATACCTGCCCTATAGATATGGAGCATTTCTATCAATCCTACAGTACTGGAGGAACACATTTATTCCATCCTATAGTGTGGTGAGCCCAGTGGAACAGCACAGTTGGTTACTGGCTGGCCTTCCCCAAATTATCTCTGCCTGGTCTACTAGAAGTGAATTAACGTCTAATCTCTCCAAATGTCACTCACTGCAGAGTAATACCATTTGAATTGAAATTCAGGTCCGTAGAGAGAACCTGCTTTTGGGGAGAAAAAAACATTTATCTCTTATCAGCCATCCTCATAGCCCCCCAGCTGGTGTGTAGGTCCTATCTGTTTTCTGAGGGTGTCCATACTAGGGCTGGTGTGTAGGTCCTGTCTGTTTTCTGAGGGTGTCCATACTAGGGCTGGTGTGTAGGTCCTATCTGTTTTCTGAGGGTGTCCATACTAGGGCTGGTGTGTAGGTCCTGTCTGTTTTCTGAGGGTGTCCATACTAGGGCTGGTGTGTAAGTCCTATCTGTTTTCTGAGGGTGTCCATACTAGGGCTGGTGTGTAGGTCCTGTCTGTTTTCTGAGGGTGTATGTACTAGGGCTGGTGTGTAGGTCCTGTCTGTTTTCCGAGGGTGTCTGTACTAGGGCTGGTGTGTAAGTCCTGTCTGTTTTCTGAGGGTGTCTGTACTAGGGCTGGTGTGTAGGTCCTGTCTGTTTTCTGAGGGTGTCAGTACTAGGGCTGGTGTGTAGGTCCTGTCTGTTTTCTGAGGGTGTCAGTACTAGGGCTGGTGTGTAGGTCCTGTCTGTTTTCTGAGGGTGTCAGTACTAGGGCTGGTGTGTAGGTCCTGTCTGTTTTCTGAGGGTGACAGTACTAGGGCTGGTGTGTAGATCCTGTCTGTTTTCTGAGGGTGTCAGTACTAGGGCTGGTGTGCCGTCTGTTTTCTGAGGGTGTCCATACTAGGGCTGGTGTGTAGGCCCTGTCTGTTTTCTGAGGGTGTCTGTACTAGGGCTGGTGTGTAGGCCCTGTCTGTTTTCTGAGGGTGTCCGTACTAGGGCTGGTGTGTAGGCCCTCTGTTTTCTGAGGGTGTCCGTACTAGGGCTGGTGTGTAGGTCCTGTCTGTTTTCTGAGGGTGTCTGTACTAGGGCTGGTGTGTAGGCCCTGTCTGTTTTCTGAGGGTGTCCATACTAGGGCTGGTGTGTAGGCCCTGTCTGTTTTTTGAGGTTGTCCGTACTAGGGCTGGTGTGTAGGCCCTGTCTGTTTTCTGAGGGTGTCCGTACTAGGGCTGGTGTGTAGGCCCTGTCTGTTTTCTGAGGGTGTCCGTACTAGGGCTGGTGTGTAGGCCCTGTCTGTTTTTTGAGGGTGTCCGTACTAGGGCTGGTGTGTAGGCCCTGTCTGTTTTCTGAGGGTGTCCGTACTAGGGCTGGTGTGTAGGCCCTGTCTGTTTTCTGAGGGTGTCCGTACTAGGGCTGGTGTGTAGGCCCTGTCTGTTTTTTGAGGGTGTCCGTACTAGGGCTGGTGTGTAGGCCCTGTCTGTTTTCTGAGGGTGTCCGTACTAGGGCTGGTGTGTAGGCCCTGTCTGTTTTTTGAGGGTGTCCATACTAGGGCTGGTGTGTAGGCCCTGTCTGTTTTTTGAGGGTGTCCATACTAGGGCTGGTGTGTAGGCCTTGTCTGTTTTCTGAGGGTGTCCGTACTAGGGCTGGTGTGTAGGCCCTGTCTGTTTTTTGAGGGTGTCCGTACTAGGGCTGGTGTGTAGGCCCTGTCTGTTTTCTGAGGGTGTCCGTACTAGGGCTGGTGTGTAGGCCCTGTCTGTTTTTTGAGGGTGTCCATACTAGGGCTGGTGTGTAGGCCCTGTCTGTTTTCTGAGGGTGTCCGTACTAGGGCTGGTGTGTAGGCCCTGTCTGTTTTCTGCAGTCGTTGTCTTCCTTTAGACCATCAAACCAGATAGAAACAAAACAGCCTTCGCTTATTTTGCTTTGAGGACCAGCAGAAAAAGACTGCTGAGGCTTACCAAAGAAAACAATATGTATTCCTTTGTTTCCTAGCAGCCTGTAGCGATGTATTGTATTTTTAATAAGGTTGATATTTTGTTCCTGCCAATGCTGACTCTCACAGTATGGAGAGAAGAGGGGTTTTTACTTCGTTTATTCTTTCAAATGACACAGACAATCAGGGAGGGCAGCTTCTCACAATGGGACAGGCCTCTCTTTTGAAAAGAACAGCAGGCTTTTAGGCCGACACCAACACGAACTAGCTTTACGGTGGCGCAATCATCAGACACATTATTAAACCCTGCTCTGCCCAATTTCAACTAATCTGGTCTGAATTGGCCAGGTTCACTGGGGAATTGATTCGTTGGTCCTGGGAGCTGTCCCGTAAATTGCAATGCTAATGGCGGTGCTGAAGCAGCCTCCGCCCCTGATAAAGGCTGATTTAATGGAGATATTTACCCTGTGATCATTTATCAGCCACTGACAGGTGGAAGGTACACCCCCACCCCTATGTACACCCCCATACATACACACTCATAGAGCCCTGGAGGGTGTGGAACTGGGAAGCCTCTCTCTGAGTATCTGTTTACAGCAGACAAGCCCCATCTTCATCAATGTTGCTGAATTAAATGATGTGTTTACCTGTAGGGGTGCTTCCAAGACGTCACCCCTCTGACATACCAGAACAAAGATTTACATGCAAAATAAGTTGAAGCTCTGCTGGGTTGATAATGCCTCTTCCCCTTTTGGCCTCAGTGATCCTTGACTGTCAGGACAGTAGGAAGAACACACAGTGAGATGTGGAAGGTTGTGGGGGTTAAGAAGAAAGACTCTCACACAGCACTTATAAAAAAAAATCACAAATCCCACAATTGAATTTATTTTGTCTCGATTTATCCCTCTCTGGTGTATTGCTGCTGTCCTCACCTGACCTCTGACCTCTGTTTTCCTTTGTCCATGTCATCCCTCTCTTTTCCTCAGGATCCCCCTGGGGATGTGACTATTCTCTTCCTGTTCTTCCCCTCCCTCTTTTACTGGAACTGCTGATTTAATGAAGAGCTGTGGTTACCATTAAAGCGGTCTCCAGTATCCATTTAGACACACTGTGTGTGTGTGTGTGTGTGTGTGTGTGTGTGTGTGTGTGTGTGTGTGTGTGTGTGTGTGTGTGTGTGTGTGTGTGTGTGTGTGTGTGCGTGTGTGCGTGTGTGCGTGTGTGCGTGCGTGCGTGCGTGCGTGTGTGTGTGTGTGTGTGCGTGCGTGCGTGCGTACACGTCCATTCGTATGTGCATGCATGGTCAACGCTTTTGTCTTTGTCCAGATTAAACCATGCCAAAAGCATTGTTACTGAATGAAACATACTGCTGTTGAAAGTCTTGCTGGCGACTGCTTTGGCTTTTAAAGCCCACTCTGAACTAGGATAACATCTCAATAAAAAGAAAGAGAATCTCCACCTTTCCTTCAGCTAATGTTTGCTGGTGTGTCTCACTTGTCGTGATGTGTGTTTTGTCTTAACGTGTCCTAACTGTTTATTTTGAATCCCAGCCCCTGTCCTCGCAGGAGGCCTTTTGGTTGGCCGTCATTTTAAATAAGAACTTGTTCTTAACTGACTTTCCTAGTTAAATAAAGGTTCAATAAAAATGAACTACATTTCACCAAATATCATATTTTTAGCCTTTTTAATACTTTTTTGAGATGTATTCTAGTCAAAGACTTCAATGTTCTTCTCTTTCCACCGTAGATATTAAAGGTCATTTGAAGCTGTAACAAAGCCAATGGGCTACCCTATCCATCGAACGATCTCCATCCAGCCTACTTTCCCCTTCTCTAACACGTTCCCTGTCAGCCAGTTAGACGTGTTTTCCTCTAACCTCCGTAACAGTGTATGTGATGTTCTCCGGGCTTTGTGCTGTCCTGCTGTCTGGGTAATGTTTTAATCGTCCTCCCCTTGCGCTGGGTTAATGAGGCTCTGAGTGAAAACAGAGACCGAGAGGCAGGCGACATATATTTACCTCCACACAGAGAACACTAGCACACTGATCTGTTCTCCTAACAGTAACCACAGGGCAACTTCTGCCCACACGATGAGCCCCTGGATGGAGGGGTGCAGGGGTCCTCAATGGCAACACTGGAGGGCTGGTTGTGGGGCGTGTTGAACTAGAGGTTCAAATGCCAGGTTGTTGTTGCTGTGCACCCTCAATATTGCATGGTTGTTGACAAGGGAGTATTCTGTAACCATAGTGCATGTTACTGGTGCCTTGCTACCCAGCCAAATACCAACATACAGCCTTAGGATAGGTGCCCTTCACACTGCCAGACACTCTTTGTAGATCTCTGACAAGACTTGAAGGCTTCTCCACAGCACCAAACTCAACACCCTATTAGTGGTGTAGCTTCAAGGAAAATACCACTCAAAATCTTTTGGTATCTGTTTCATTAGTCCACTGTGCAAAACATATTATATTGTGACACGTAATGTATTCTGAAAGCTCTATCTCTTGAAAGCTTGATTGCTGACATCCAAATAATTTTGGTGGACGAATGAAACAAATAGCAAAATATAGTTTTTGAGTGGTATTTTCCTTTGAGGATTCTCCACACCACTGAAGCCACCACTACTGCTGGAAGACCTTGAGGGTTCTCAATCTCCACACCATCAAACTCTACACTCTATTGGTGGAAGTGCTTGAGGGGTTCTCCTCACATCCTAAACCAGACACTGGTGAAAGACCCCTTAGGTGTCCATTGCAATGCCAGATGTCAACTCGCACCTCCATCCCTACCCTTCCCAAAATCTCCCACTGAAGGCGTTTTTCACGTTGCCCAGCTGTGGTTTGGTGTGGTGCTCCCAGCCGGTCTTGGCCAGAGGACGCGGGATGAGAAGGCTGTCCTATATCCCACAGCAGAGCAGGGAGAGATAGGAGAGCCATAGGCCTGCCAGTCAAGTCGTCACAGCTATGGCATGAAGAGAGTCGTGTGACAAGCGTGACAAAACCCTGGTGCTGGAGTCTCTCAGTATCTGTCTGTCTCCCCGGGCAACAGCTCATCTTGAGATTCACACACACGCTCACGCACACATGCACACACACACACACACACACACACACACACACACACACACACACACACACACACACACACACACACACACACACACACACACACACACACACACACACACACACACACACACACACACACACACACACACACACACACACACACACACACACACACACACACACACTGGAGAACAAAACGGCCACCAGATGTGTGAATCTGTGCGTGTTGCTGAATGCTAGTTGTTAGTTGTTGAGTTCAAGGGTTCCTCCATGCTGACTACACCACAGCGAGTAAGAACCTGTCACACTAGGAGAAAAACGAAACAAATGTGAAGTATTCACAATATTTATGTATTTAGTGCCCGGCTTTCCTGCATTTACCCCTTTTTCACGTGCTCCAACGTGACAAACTAGCCATGTAACACGAGACAGCGGTAGCAGGTTCCGCTCATGTTTTTAGTGTGTGTCCTTATGAAGGATGAGCTGAATCTTCAGGGTTCTGTTCTCTAAATGGAAAGACATCCATTTCTCATGGCTGAGATTCTGTTCACGTCCTTGTGTTGGGCAACACGGCCCTACGTGGTTTAGTGGCCTGTGTCACATCAGATAGCATCAGGTGGGGTGGAGGACTTTTGTCCCCTCTTATCCCCTCCTCCATCCTTTCACAGAAAGATCAGAACCACCACTGCTTTCGTACGCTCCAAATCCAAATGTTTAGTAACTCCATCATTTAAATGCTGATTGGATTAGACTCCCTGGGATCCCAGCGATTGTGTCGAGGAGGCGGGGATATATGTGATTGCGCGGTCCTGCCTGCCTGCCTGCCTGCCTGCCTGCCTGCCTGCCTGCCTGCCTGCCTGCCTGCCTGCCTGCCTGCCTGCCTGCCTGCCTGCCTGCCTGCCTGCCTGCCTGTGTTTGCATCTGTGTGTTTCAGGGAGTTCCTGTGAGGGGATAATGAATATAAATATCTGTGTTTGAAGTAATCACCCCGGGCCCTTGTAACAAAGTGGCCATATTAGTTTTGTCCTGAGAAAGGAAGCTATCAAGCGGAAATCTATGGTACCCTTTAATTTTGTGCCCAAAGATGGTTGGGGATCGATCGGCATGTCGCCACCAAGACATGCACCGGCCATTATTAGAGGACTGGACCATTGGTGTGCATGAGAGCTCTGTGCTCGGGATTCTCCTCACAACCTTTGATAAGAAAACACCTCCAGGAGAAATTCTTTCAGTAGAGATTTCTTTGTGTGTATTTGTGTTGTGTTTGCACTCTCAAAGAAGCCCTCCAGCGGGGTATATCCAGCTCTACCAGGTGTGCCTGTCCGTAAGGACCCCAGATGCCCCAGCTGTGCCTGACAATAAACGGAAAGGCAGGGAGCTGGCCCCAGGTGTGTCTGTCAGTAAGATGCTGCACAGCCCTGGGTAGAATTGGCAGGTAGCAGGTGCAAGGTTCACCCACGCTTGACCTACCGTCTCCTGGGTAACCACTAGCTCTGGGCAGCTTGGCCTATGGAAGGAAGGCTTAGCCTCAGCATTAAATAGAAGAAGACTAACTCTGTGGGCTCAGCACAGCACTGGTCACAGCCACAGTAGTGATGGCCTTCCTTCATCTCTCTATCTTGTCCCCCGGCTTCTAATGTCCCATCAGGGGCCCAGTCAAGCGACTGGCTGATGGCTGATGTCTGATGGCCTGAGCCATAGAGCCAGTGCTGTGTGGCGACTCCATTGGGAGCTCTCTAGTGAAGCAGACAGCAGTGCTGCAGGGTCCGTGGAAGACCGTGATGAGCCTCCGGCCTCGTCAGCTTCTACCAATCGCTATCTGCAGGTTAAAATGGGAATACTTAAACCCAGTTGTTATTTCTCATGGCTTTATACTCTTTTAAGAGCGATTGTTAAAAAAGTTGTTTGTGGGTATTAGTGGGTTGTTGAAGCGTTTGTGTCTGTGGCAGCACTCATTATGGTCGCCTCGCCTGGTCACCTGGACCCTGTTTGCTGACAGACAGGGATTAACAGATAAATGAGCTCTATTAGCAGAATTAATCCTGAGTCCATGAGCCTGTGAGTAAACAAACACACAGGCACGCTCGCATGCACACACAAACATGCACGCTCGCGCACACACTCATATGCGAGGACATACGCACACACGCCATGCGTCTCAGATAACTGGCTACAGTTGCGTGCACAGGGGCACATGCCAGTGTGGGGTGAAAAGGGGGGGGGGGGGGGGGTAACAGTCTGTTGTGTGTGCATTCAAACTAGAGGATTGGCGTTTGATGAGTCATTCATGTTCGTGATGATATATTATGCATGTTTGTATGTGACATGTGTTCTGTATTGTATCATGTGCCTGTCTGTATGCACAAGCCACAACGTTCCTCAGGCTAATGGCCATAATAGAACAGTGTCATGTTTTTACTGCTCTTACTATTGGTCTCACTCAGTACAATGCAGAAGAGAAGATTATGTTGATCTCATTGGGGGGTAAACTGCCTTTAGCACGAGAGCCCCTGACCCTTTAAGGAAGACACCAACTACACCCAAACATCCGTTGCTCTTTTATAAGGGATTCTAACCTCACCATAGTGTCCCAGTCAATGGCCCTTTTAGTACACTGATGCAGCTAGAGTATGTTAAGTGGAGGCTGCTGAAGGGAGGACAGCTCATAACACTGGCTGGAACAGAGCGAATGGAATGGCATCAAACACATGGAAACCATGGAAACCATGTGTTTGATGTATTTGATACCATTCAACCTATTCCGCTCCAGCCATTACCGCGAGCCTGTCCTCCCCAGTTAATGTACCACCAACCTCCTGTGGCGTATGTAGCATCATACCTCCCTCTTTTATTATGGTAAATAGCTGCAGATGGAGAGAGGGATGAAGATGGGGGGGATGAGAGAAGAATCCCAGTGGGGAACAGTGTTAGTGGGGGTTGGAGGCTGGCATTAACCCTAAAGCCAACTGGAGTTGTGCGCCTCAAGCTGTTTCTGTGAAACAGACACATTTCCCAGTATGACTGGCCTGTATGGCCCAGCTGGAGAGGAATAGTCTCCCCCCCCCCTCTGTGATGCCTTCATCTATGGCTCTATAAAGATCCCCCTATAGCTCATAACTGGCTTCTTGCTCATCCTCTGCATAGGGCTGCTGGACCCACACTAACAGGATGTCTCCCTCTCCTAGCCTCGCTCTCATTTTCCACATTTAGAATCCTCTCTCTCATTCTCCTGCTCAAATTCACCCCTCCTCTCTCTCGCTCTCTCTCGCTCTCTCCTCTCTCTTTTATGTGTAAACTGGGATGTGGTTTATCATGGATCAAGCTCTGTCAAGTGCTACCTCTAATCGAACGCAGTGTGTGTGTTGGCTCGTCTCTGCCCTTCATGTGTAATTAAGTAGCTGGCTTAATTGAACAAATTGTTCTGTCTTTTGTTCCGGGTCAGTGACTCCACAGGAGTTGAAGGGGGACGAGGGAGATCGGCAGCATGTGTGACACCTCCGATCATGTGTATGTGTGTGAGCGTGTGAAAGAGAGCTTGACTTTTGTAATGGCTGATGCCTTTAGCTGTGTGAAGAGGGAGGGTGCCAAGCTCCTTGTTCTGATCAGCTGTAGGCCCCATTATAGTGACCTCAGCAATGCATGCTGTCCACACTGTAAACAACAATAACAACTACCACCTCCCTTCCACCTCCCACAAGCTGGGACACAGGGAGACTAGCTAGCTACCTGCCTTTTTAATTATCCTAGATGATGACTAACCAACTGAAGGGACCTGTATTCATTGCCAGAGTACTCCAAGGTTTACAGTACATGAACGTTTACATTTTTTGTTGTTGTACTAAAGACACCTTTCTATCAGAACAGTCTAATCTAAACACTTGGGAATACTTGTCTCATAGTATCAGTTTAATATAATTAATTAGTGCCATTAGCCAGATACCCTGTCATCTCATATTTCTTCTCAGTTGCTAATCACCATGGTGACAGACAGGAAAATGAATTTACAAGCCATACTGTACAGCTGGTGAGGTGACTAGATGCCTATAATCCTAAAATAATGACTTCATTAGTTTAAATGCCATGTGCAATCCTTCTGACTTCCTGATTGAGTAAGGCTCGAGTTGAATACACAGGTAGTAGTCTAATGGTTTTACAGTACAGTGAACCACCCAACTGGAGTTGTTGCAGCGTTCGTAGCCTCCAGACTCTGCTGTCATCTTCAACGAGATCAAATCAATGTGTCCCGACTGTCAGACAGAGGGGCGGGAGAGAGTGAAGAAAACACAACGAGAGAGTGTAGGCCTAGATGAATACGAGAGAGACTTTGAAGAAAGCGAGAAGGAGAGCTGGCGTGAGACTGCAGGGAGAGAGCGAGACAGCAGAAGGAGAAACTATGCGTAATATACTTTATGAGCGAAGGGAAAAGCACCCACAAAGGCTCCCTCAGACATGAGTTTGTCCTCATTTCATCTATTATTCCAACTGTCAGTCTCTGAAATGTACTGCTTCATCTCTGTATAATGAACCATTAGTGATTTTCCAGAAGAGGCCTTTAACTAGTGTGAGAGAGTGTTGTCTCCGCTAAACGTCATTAGCTGTACTGTGCTGCTGGTTGAGCGAGCAGACAGGATGATACTGCAGGGTCTCTGTGGGCCATGTTGTTCTCACTCTATTCATAGACCTGTTCACTTCTTCACTGTTCCCTTCCGACTCCACCTCTAGACTGTCACCCTCTCCTTCCCTTTCTGTCATGCAGGTGAAAGAGGACCCAAAAGCGACTTGGCGAAAACAGAGTCTTTAATCCAGTAAAGTAAATACAAACAAAAAACACAACTTTCACTCGAAATGACGAGGACAAACTGGAGACTCGATCTTGAACAGCAGGTGAACAGCAGGTTGCCTCGGGAAGGCACTTGAACCAGACAGACTCAGACACCTGCTCACCACGCAGCATCTGAGGAAAACACGACACGACAGGGCGATACACAAACACAGCACGGTGAATTCTAGACAAGGAACCGACAGGACAGGAACGGAACACAAAGGAAGAAATAGGGACTCTAATCAGGGGAAAGGATCGGGAACAGGTGTGGGAAGACTAAATGATTGATTAGGGGAATAGGAACAGCTGGGAGCAGGAACGGAACGATAGAGAGAAGAGAGAGCGAGAGAGTGAGAGAGGGAGGGGGAGAGAGAGGGATAGAAAGAGGGAAAGAACCTAATAAGACCAGCAGAGGGAAACGAATAGAATGGGAAGTACAGGGACAAGACAAGATAATAAATGACAAAACATGACAGTACCCCCACTCACCGAGCGCCTCCTGGCGCACTCGAGGAGGAATCCTGGCGGCAACGGAGGAAATCATCAATGAGTGAACGGTCCAGCACGTCCCGAGACGGAACCCAACTCCTCTCCTCAGGACCGTAACCCTCCCAATCCACTAAGTATTGGTGACCCCGTCCCCGAGAACGCATGTCCATGATCTTATGTACCTTGTAAATAGGTGCGCTCTCGACAAGGACGGGAGGGGGAGGGAAGACGAACGGGGGTGCGAAGAAAGGGCTTAACACAGGAGACATGGAAGACAGGATGGACGCGACGAAGATGTCGCGGAAGAAGCAGTCGCACAGCGACAGGATTGACGACCTGGGAGACACGGAACGGACCAATGAACCGCGGAGTCAACTTACGAGAAGCTGTCGTAAGAGGAAGGTTGCGAGTGGAAAGCCACACTCTCTGGCCGCAACAATACCTTGGACTCTTAATCCTGCGTTTATTGGCGGCTCTCACAGTCTGTGCCCTGTAACGGCAAAGTGCAGACCTCACCCTCCTCCAGGTGCGCTCACAACGTTGGACAAACGCTTGAGCGGAGGGAACGCTGGACTCAGCAAGCTGGGATGAGAACAGAGGAGGCTGGTAACCCAGACTACTCTGAAACGGAGATAACCCGGTAGCAGACGAAGGAAGCGAATTGTGAGCGTATTCTGCCCAGGGGAGCTGTTCTGCCCAAGACGCAGGGTTTCTGAAAGAAAGGCTGCGTAGTATGCGACCAATCGTCTGATTGGCCCTCTCTGCTTGACCGTTAGACTGGGGATGAAACCCGGAAGAGAGACTGACGGACGCACCAATCAAACGACAGAACTCCCTCCAAAACTGTGACGTGAATTGCGGGCCTCTGTCTGAAACGGCGTCTAACGGGAGGCCATGAATTCTGAACACATTCTCGATAATGATTTGTGCCGTCTCCTTAGCGGAAGGAAGTTTAGCGAGGGGAATGAAATGTGCCGCCTTAGAGAACCTATCGACAACCGTAAGAATCACAGTCTTCCCCGCAGACAAAGGCAGACCGGTAATGAAGTCTAGGGCGATGTGAGACCATGGTCGAGAAGGAATGGGGAGCGGTCTGAGACGACCGGCAGGAGGAGAGTTACCCGACTTAGTCTGCGCGCAGTCCGAACAAGCAGCCACGAAACGGCGCGTGTCACGCTCCTGAGTCGGCCACCAAAAGCGCTGGCGAATAGACGCAAGAGTGCCTCGAACACCGGGATGACCAGCTAACTTGGCAGAGTGAGCCCACTGAAGAACAGCCAGACGAGTGGAAACAGGAACGAAAAGGAGGTTACTAGGACAAGCGCGCGGCGACGCAGTGTGCGTGAGTGCTTGCTTAACCTGTCTTTCAATTCCCCAGACTGTTAACCCGACAACACGCCCATAAGGAAGAATCCCCTCGGGATCAGTAGAAGCCACAGAAGAACTAAACAGACGGGATAAGGCATCAGGCTTGGTGTTCTTGCTACCCGGACGGTAAGAAATCACAAACTCGAAACGAGCGAAAAACAACGCCCAACGAGCTTGACGGGCATTAAGTCGTTTGGCAGAACGGATGTACTCAAGGTTCTTATGGTCTGTCCAAACGACAAAAGGAACGGTCGCCCCCTCCAACCACTGTCGCCATTCGCCTAGGGCTAAGCGGATGGCGAGCAGTTCACGGTTACCCACATCATAGTTGCGCTCAGATGGCGACAGGCGATGAGAAAAATAAGCGCAAGGATGAACCTTATCGTCAGACTGGAAGCGCTGGGATAGAATGGCTCCCACGCCTACCTCTGAAGCGTCAACCTCGACAATGAATTGTCTAGTGACGTCAGGAGTAACGAGGATAGGAGCGGACGTAAAACGTTCTTTTAGAAGATCAAAAGCTCCCTGGGCGGAACCGGACCACTTAAAACACGTCTTGACAGAAGTAAGAGCTGTGAGAGGGGCAGCAACTTGACCGAAATTACGAATGAAACGCCGATAGAAATTAGCGAAACCTAAAAAGCGCTGCAACTCGACACGTGACCTTGGAACGGGCCAATCACTGACAGCTTGGACCTTAGCGGAATCCATCTGAATGCCTTCAGCGGAAATAACGGAACCGAGAAAAGTAACGGAGGAGACATGAAAAGAGCACTTCTCAGACTTTACGTAGAGACAATTCTCTAAAAGGCGCTGTAGAACACGTCGAACGTGCTGAACATGAATCTCGAGTGACGGAGAAAAAATCAGGATATCGTCAAGATAGACAAAAACAAAGATGTTCAGCATGTCTCTCAGAACATCATTAACTAATGCCTGAAAAACAGCTGGCGCATTGGCGAGACCAAACGGCAGAACCCGGTACTCAAAATGCCCTAACGGAGTGTTAAACGCCGTTTTCCACTCGTCCCCCTCTCTGATGCGCACGAGATGGTAAGCGTTACGAAGGTCCAACTTAGTAAAGCACCTGGCTCCCTGCAGAATCTCGAAGGCTGATGACATAAGGGGAAGCGGATAACGATTCTTAACCGTTATGTCATTCAGCCCTCGATAATCCACGCAGGGGCGCAGAGTACCGTCCTTCTTCTTAACAAAAAGAACCCCGCCCCGGCCGGAGAGGAAGAAGGCACTATGGTACCGGCGTCAAGAGACACAGACAAATAATCCTCGAGAGCCTTACGTTCGGGAGCCGACAGAGAGTATAGTCTACCCCGAGGAGGAGTGGTCCCCGGAAGGAGATCAATACTACAATCATACGACCGGTGAGGAGGAAGGGAGTTGGCTCGGGACCGACTGAAGACCGTGCGCAGATCATGATATTCCTCCGGCACTCCTGTCAAATCGCCAGGTTCCTCCTGAGAAGTAGGGACAGAAGAAACGGGAGGGATGGCAGACATTAAACACTTCACATGACAAGAAACGTTCCAGGATAGGATAGAATTACTAGACCAATTAATAGAAGGATTATGACATACTAGCCAGGGATGACCCAAAACAACAGGTGTAAACGGTGAACGAAAAATCAAAAAAGAAATAGTCTCACTGTGGTTACCAGATACTGTGAGGGTTAAAGGTAGTGTCTCAAATCTGATACTGGGAAGATGACTACCATCTAAGGCGAACATGGGCGTAGGCTTCTCTAACTCTCTGAAAGGAATGTCATGTTTCCGAACCCATGCTTCGTCCATGAAACAACCCTCAGCCCCAGAGTCTATCAAGGCACTACATGTAGCACCCGAACCGGTCCAGCGTAGATGGACCGACAAAGTAGTACAGGATCTTGATGGAGAGACTTGAGTAGTTGCGCTCACCTGTAGCCCTCCGCTTACAGATGAGCTCTGGCTTTTACTGGACATGAATTAACAAAATGTCCAGCAACTCCGCAATAGAGGCACAGGCGGTTGGTGATCCTCCGTTCCCTCTCCTTAGTCGAGATGCGAATCCCTCCCAGCTGCATGGGCTCAGACTCTGAGCCAGAGGAGGGAGATGGTTGCGATGCGGAGCAGGGAAACACCGTTGATGCGAGCTCTCTTCCACGAGCCCGGTGACGAAGATCTACCCGTCGTTCTATGCGGATGGCGAGAGCAATCAAAGAGTCCACATCTGAAGGAACCTCCCGGGAGAGAATCTCATCCTTAACCACTGCGTGGAGTCCCTCCAGAAAACGAGCGAGCAGCGCCGGCTCGTTCCACTCACTAGAGGCAGCAAGAGTGCGAAACTCAATAGAATAATCCGTTATGGACCGTTCACCTTGGCATAAGGAAGCCAGGGCCCTAGAAGCCTCCCTACCAAAAACTGAACGGTCAAAAACCCGAATCATCTCCTCTTTAAAGTTCTGGAACTTGTTAGAGCAATCAGCCCTTGCCTCCCAGATAGCTGTGCCCCATTCTCGAGCCCGGCCAGTAAGGAGTGAAATGACGTAAGCAACCCGAGCTCTCTCTCTAGAGTATGTGTTGGGTTGGAGAGAGAACACAATCTCACACTGCGTGAGAAAGGAGCGGCACTCAGTGGGCTGCCCGGAGTAGCAAGGTGGGTTATTAACCCTAGGTTCTGGAGGCTCGGCAGGCCAGGAAGTAACAGGTGGCACGAGACGTAGACTCTGGAACTGTCCAGAGAGGTCGGAAACCTGAGCGGCCAGGTTCTCCACGGCATGGCGAGCAGCAGACAATTCCTGCTCGTGTCTGCCGAGCATGGCTCCTTGGATCTCGACGGCAGTGTAACGAGCGTCTGAAGTCGCTGGGTCCATTCCTTGGTCGGTTCCTTCTGTCATGCAGGTGAAAGAGGACCCAAAAGCGACTTGGCGAAAACAGAGTCTTTAATCCAGTAAAGTAAATACAAACAAAAAACACAACTTTCACTCGAAATGACGAGGACAAACTGGAGACTCGATCTTGAACAGCAGGTGAACAGCAGGTTGCCTCGGGAAGGCACTTGAACCAGACAGACTCAGACACCTGCTCACCACGCAGCATCTGAGGAAAACACGACACGACAGGGCGATACACAAACACAGCACGGTGAATTCTAGACAAGGAACCGACAGGACAGGAACGGAACACAAAGGAAGAAATAGGGACTCTAATCAGGGGAAAGGATCGGGAACAGGTGTGGGAAGACTAAATGATTGATTAGGGGAATAGGAACAGCTGGGAGCAGGAACGGAACGATAGAGAGAAGAGAGAGCGAGAGAGTGAGAGAGGGAGGGGGAGAGAGAGGGATAGAAAGAGGGAAAGAACCTAATAAGACCAGCAGAGGGAAACGAATAGAATGGGAAGTACAGGGACAAGACAAGATAATAAATGACAAAACATGACACTTTCTCTCCCCTACACTCCCTTCACACCTGCACTCCCTCCATCCCTCTCAGTATTCCATCTCTCTCTCTCTCTCTCTCTCTCTCTCTCTCTCTCTCTCTCTCTCTCTCTCTCTCTCTCTCTCTCTCTCTCTCTCTCTCTCACCCCCATCTCCTCAGTCTCATGTAATGGCAGTATTGATCATAGTGTGTGTGTGTGTCTCTTGTCTCCTCTGGCTCTCTCTCTCTTACACAGATGAATTCTAATCAATAGGATCTGTGGTCGGGACAAATTAAAAGCTGCACCGTCATCCCCTTTATTAGGTGGTCTGTCAGAGAAACACAATAATCCATACCTATAGTGTACACACACACTCTGTAGTTCATAAAACAACTATTGTTGGATGTTGTTTATGTTGTCTAATACTAGAAAACTAGCTAAAAGGTGCTGACACTGCAGTCTGTTCAACCTTGGGGTTAGGACCCCCAAGCCTTATTTCTCCCCATCTGGGAGGTGAAACTGTGGACTGGGTTTTGATCCATTATAGATCAGTGGTAGTGATTTTTGGTGAAGTCCTGCATGGGCCCTTCTACCTCCTAGACCATAACCAAGGCCTCTCTCTAAATATCAGCTTGACAGAGAGCAGTATAGTGATTCAATAAAACAGCCTTCTGATACTTGAGCACAGAGCAGACCAAAGACATCCACTAGTCACTTAGTCTAGGAAACCCAGGAATACTGTAGGAGCAACATCACTAGGTCTGGGGAGGATATCAGATTCTCTTGGACATTTCAAAAGGAAAAAAACAGAGAGACAACTCTCCCAACAAATCACAAGTTTGGGTAGGCGGGGCTTAAAATGAAGCGGGAATTATATTCATGTGTTACGTACGGCTCTCGTGGGTGGCAGGAAGAGTGGACCAAAGCGCAGCGTGGAAAGTGTTCATGATTCTTTCATTTCAAAAACACTCAAACAAAATAACAAACGTGAAAACGAAAGTGCACAGTTCTGTCAGGCAGAAACACAAAACAAAAAAACAAGATCCCACAAAACCCAAAAGGAAAAGGTATAAATGATCCCCAATCAGAGACAACGATTGACAGCTGCCTCTGATTGGGAACCACACACGACCAAAACCAAGGAAATAGAAAACATAGACTTTCCCACTCAAGTCACACCCTGACCTAACCAAAGATAGAAAATAATAAGGAACTCAAAGTTCAGGGCGTGACATCATGTTTAGCTAGGGCTACAAGTGGATACAGCAGTGGTATGATCCTTAATGAAGGCAAGGGTGAAAGAGTGCCATTACACACAGAGACACACACAAAACAGCACACAGCCTGACTGACAAGCCATGGCTGACACACTATGGCTGACACAGCATGGCTGACACACTATGGCTGACACAGCATGGCCCCGGCTCACATTGGAAATATATCCGAATGTGCGTGGAGGGCAAAAATGATTTAAAACAACAAACGCTGACACCTTTTGTGCTCAATTACCCGTGGATATTGTGTCCTCGTCATAAGCCAAACGGTGGATCAGTGACTTCCTGTCTCTTTAAGGGTGGTCATTAATATCATAGAGCTCTGCTTTGACAATGGTATTAAGAGTTTAACCACAGGATAGAATCATTCTTTTTAACAGCTTTTATTTTTCCTCACTATGGGGCAGTTTTTTCACTCCTGTGTCCTCTATCCACCCCTCCAAACCCCCCTACTCTGTCCCCTTTGCGGGGGAAAGTCAGAATATCCCAAAATCAAATTCAGGAGGCGCTTCCGAGGTTAATACCAACATTAGTGAAATCATCTCCCAGATTATCAATCAATCTCACTCTCTCGCTCTCTCAGATGATTTCTTTCAGGGTCATGCCCCATTCATAGAGAGGTAGCATGCTGTCAACAGTTGGCTGTAGCCTCAAATCAGCATTTTGATTAAGAAGGAAAGTAAAATAGTAGAGTAATCTGATCATTTTGGGGATTATGGTCCCCTGGACCAGTGGTGTCATTAGGGGAGGTGTTTCTCCAGTAGCTGGCTGCTGTACTGGAAGAGAACGGCGATGGGATTTCCACTGAAATGAGTTGAGAGCCTGGTGACAGTGCGGCTGACAAGTAACTAATCAGAACAGCTAACACAAGATGGGATTCATTCCCAGTTCCCGTACTGGGTTGATAGGCCTGTAGTAGTAGTGTGTTATTCTGTGAGTTTGCCTGTTTCCCTTGTTTAGGCCTATTGGCTAGTTTCCCAGAGCGGCGGGACAATGACCATCAGAGTTGTTAAGACAGACCGACCACATCTGGGACCAGGCTGAGATGAAACGGAATGGCTTGAGCAAAGAGCCAGACACATCATCGGTAATAATAATAATGTATTGAATTTGTAAAGCGCTTTTCGTGATACAGAATCATCTCAAAGTGCATAAAATAAAATAAAAATGGAAAGACAAAATTGACTCAACTATAGAGTGAAACTGACACAAAGAACCCAGCTGATGCTATGAGGACACCAAGGAGCCCCGATATTAACAGAAAGCCTTCCTAGCGAGAAAGGTATTTTAAAGGAGCCCAGAGTCTGTGGTGCCTTCAGGTGGTCCAGGAGGGCATTCCAAATGCTGGGGGCTGAAAGCCCGATCCCCCAAGGAGTCACTGACTCACAGGTGTAATAGACCATTTTAGAGACACAGATATGCACAACCACATTTACACATGCCGTCAGAGACGTTCAGGATCTAATGTGCCATTCCAGAGCCAAATCTGATGCAGCATTAAGACAAAGGCCTACCATCAGATAAGCATATCCAGTGCTCCATCCCAGACAGCCCAGACTGAGACATCATGCAGGCTAGATGGAGGAGTCATGAGACAGACAGGTGGGAGGAGAGGAGTGTGACTGTGACAGGGAAAAGAGGAGAGGAGAGGAGGGAAGAGAGTAGGGAAAGACAGGGACCACAGTACCTTCAGTATCACAGACCCTTGCCCTCTGCGCTGGAGCAGGACAGGACATCGGCGATAGAAATCGTAGTGCCTCTTCTGCTGCTCCCGGGCAAACACTCACTATGCCCGGCGGCATGATGTCAGTTCCATCATGTTTCATCCAATATCCAAGCTCTCATGCAAAATATACTGTAGGTATGGAGTGGTCACTCTCGCTATTGAGACTGGTCAATACACAAACACTCCCCTAGATAAACGTTTACGTACTTTTTGTAACGATGGTTCTTCTAAAACTGAAGCTCATGCCTTGCTTTACTGTGGGTTATACAACGACGTTAGGGATTATCTTTACTGTGGTTATACAACGATGTTGTGGATGATCTTGCTGTGGGTTATACAACAATGTTGTGGATGATCTTGCTGTGGTTTATACAACGACATTAGGGCTGATCTTTACTGTGGTTTATACAACGACATTAGGGATTATTTTTACTGTGGGTTATACAACGACGTTAGGGATTATCTTTACTGTGGGTTATACAACGACATTAGGGATTATCTTTACTGTGGGTTATACAACGACATTAGGGATTATTTTTACTGTGGGTTATACAACGACGTTAGGGCTGATCTTTACTGTTGGTTATACAACGACGTTAGGGATTATCTTTACTGTGGGTTATACAACGACGTTAGGGCTGATCTTTACTGTGGGTTATACAACGATGTTAGGGATTATCTTTACTGTGGTTATACAACGACGTTAGGGATTATCTTTACTGTGGGTTATACAACGACGTTAGGGATTATCTTTACTGTGGGTTATACAACGACATTAGGGATTATCTTTACTGTTGGTTATACAACGACGTTAGGGATTATCTTTACTGTGGGTTATACAACGACATTAGGTATTATTTTTACTGTGGGTTATACAACGACGTTAGGGATTATCTTTACTGTGGGTTATACAACGACATTAGGGATTATTTTTACTGTGGGTTATACAACGACGTTAGGGCTGATCTTTACTGTTGGTTATACAACGACGTTAGGGCTGATCTTTACTGTGGGTTATACAACGATGTTAGGGATTATCTTTACTGTGGGTTATACAACGATGTTAGGGATTATCTTTACTGTGGTTATACAACGACGTTAGGGATTATCTTTACTGTGGGTTATACAACGACGTTAGGGATTATCTTTACTGTGGGTTATACAACGACATTAGGGATTATCTTTACTGTTGGTTATACAACGACGTTAGGGATTATCTTTACTGTGGTTATACAACGATGTTGTGGATGATCTTGCTGTGGGTTATACAATGATGTTGTGGATGATCTTGCTGTGGTTTATACTACAACATTAGGGCTGATCTTTACTGTTGGTTATACAACGACATTAGGGATTATCTTTAGTGTGGGTTATACAACAGCGTTAGGGATTATCTTTACTGTGGGTTATACAACGATGTTGTGGATGATCTTGCTGTGGTTTATACAATGACATTAGGGCTGATCTTTACTGTGGGTTATACAACGATGTTAGGGATGATCTTTACTGTGGGTTATACAACGATGTTGTGGATGATCTTTACTGTGGGTTATACAACGACGTTAGGGATTATCTTTACTGTGGGTTAAACAACGATTTTAGGGATGATCTTTACTGTGGGTTCTACAATGATGTTAGGGATTATCTTTACTGTGGGTTAAACAACGATGTTAGGGATGATCTTTACTGTGGGTTATACAACGATGTTGTGGATGATCTTGCTGTGGGTTATACAACGACGTTAGGGATGATCTTTACTGTGGGTTAAACAACGATGTTAGGGATGATCTTTACTGTGGGTTATACAACGCTGTTAGGGATTATCTTTACTGTGGGTTATACAACGACTTTAGGGATGATCTTTACTGTGGGTTATACAATGACATTAGGGATGATCTTTACTGTGGGTTATACAACGGCAGTAGGGATGATATTTACTGTGGGTTATACAACAACGTTAGGGATGATATTTACTGTGGGTTATACAACGATGTTAGGGATGATCTTTACTGTGGGTTATACAACGACATTAGGGCTGATCTTTACTGTGGGTTATTCAACGACGTTAGGGATTATCTTTACTGTGGGTTATACAACGACGTTAGATATTATCTTTACTGTGGGTTATACAACGACGTTAGGGATTATCTTTACTGTGGGATATACAACGATGTTAGGGATGATCTTTGCTGTGGGTTATACAACGACGTTAGGGATGATCTTTACTGTGGGTTATACAACGACGTTAGGGATGATCTTTACTGTGGGTTATACAACAACGTTAGGGATGATCTTTTTGGTCAGCTGTCCAGCCAAAATGAAAACTTTTAACGGTCTTGATGTAAATAATAAATTGTGAATTTGTATCGTTATTAATAATGTCAATGCCTGCGCCAAAGCCTGCCACTGTATCCTCCAACTGAGACGATGCTTCTTTATAAGGGCCTGTGTCACGTTCTGACCTTAGTTCCTTTATTATGTCTTTCTGTTAGTTTGGTCAGGGCGTGAGTTGGGGGTGGGTAGTCTATGTTCTTTTTTCTATGTTGTATTTCTGTGTTTGGCCTGGTATGGTTCTCAATCAGAGGCAGCTGTCGTTGTCTCTGATTGAGAATCATACTTAGGTAGCCTGTTTTTCCCATTTTGGTTGTGGGTGATTGTTTTCCGTTCTGTGTCTGCACCAGCCAGAACTGTTTCGGTCGTTCTCTTTGTTATTTTTGTTATTCCCGTGTTCATGTAATAAATATGGACACACACCACGCTGCACCTTGGTCCTCTCCTTCCAACAGCCGTTACAGCCTGATTGTAATTGTATTCACTGTACTTTGTTTAGTTTTTGTTTATACAATGACCTCTGTAAATTATTGGGATTGTGAAGCAGCTTTTTATTATTTTAGCTCTTTAATGCAGCACTTTGGATATGAAATTATACAATGACTATAAGGTTAAAGCACAGACTGACAGATTTAATTTGAGGCTATTTTCATCCATATTGGTTGAAACCTTTAGAAATTCCAGCACTTGTTGTACATAGTCCCCCATTTTGGTGGACCAAAACTATTGGGACAAATAGTAGTCAAAAAAGTTGAGTATTTGGTCCCATATTCCTACCACTCAATAATTACATCAAGCTTGTGAATCTACAGGTTTGTTGGATGAATTTGCTGTTTCATTTGGTTGTGTTTCAGATTATTTTGTGCCAAATATAAATATAAATAATGTAATGTCATTTTGGAGTCACTCTAAAGGTATAAAACGGTTCACCCTAAAGGTATTAAAAAAAACTCAAATAAAGCTAACAGTCTCCACGTTAACCTCATAGTCATTGTATAACTTTAAATCCAAAGTGTTGGAGTACAGAGCCAAAAGAATGAAAAACTCATCTTCACGGTCTCACTAATTACAGAAGGCACAGTATGTGTATAGATGATGCCTGTACCATGTTTGACTGTTTGTTTTTAGTGTCTCAAAACTCAAATTGAGTGGTCCATAATGTGGTTGTTGTTTTTTGTAGTATTGTATCGTTGTCTATTCCTACCATTTCCCTGTGAATTGGCAATGAGCTCCACCATGTGACATGCCCACGACTAACAAAACCCATCAGTACCCACCGTGATGCTCACTTTAGAGCCTTTCTCCTTCTTCCTTCTCCTTCACTTCCTTTTCATTTCTTTTTGGCCCCGGTACACGGTGAGTCACACTGTTCTCTGCAGAGGGAAGAGGCTTGGAGAGGCTTGACGTTTGACATGATAACGTCTCTCTGTGTGTGATCCAGGATTTGGGAACCAGCGGTGCGGTCTTCAGAATGCCTCTGTATTTTAACAACCTCTCTCTCAAAGAGCTTAATTGAGCCCTGTGGTGTGTCCACGCGCTCATAAGACAGAAGTAACTTAGAGATCCGTCGCGGGCAGAATGAGCAGAGGAAAGAGGAGAGTGTCACGCCTTGGTCATTGTATTTTGTGTTTTCGTTATATATTTGGTCAGGCCAGGGTGTAACATGGGTTTATATATTGTATTTTCGTATTTGGGTTTGTAGTATTTGGGATTGCGGCTGAGTAGGGGAGTTGTATAGGCTTGGCTGCCTGAGGCGGTTCTCAATCAGAGTCAGGTGATTCTCGTTGTCTCTGATTGGGAACCGTATTTAGGTAGCCTGGGTTTCGCTTTGTATTTCGTGGGTGATTGTTCCTGTCTCTGTGTAGTTTCACCAGATAGGCTGTAATTAGGTTTCACGTTCCGTTTGTTGTTTTGTATTTTGTATAGTTATTTCATGTGTCACTTTTTCCATTAAAGTCATGAGTAACCACCACTCTGCATTTCGGTCCGACTCTCTTTCGACAAACGAAGAACGACGTTACAGAGAGGACTTCAAATGAGGTTATCCTTTCATTTCCGCCTGCTAGATTGGATGGTTTGTGTGTATGGATAGCAGGATCTATATGGATGTCTCGCAGCTGGAGTCAGAGAGCACAGAGCGAGGATGCCGTTAGCCATAACCCCGATGAGAGCTATATGATTATTTGCTAACACTTTACTTGACACTCAGCGTCATAAGACTTTATGACACGGCCATAACCATGTCATAATATGTCATCGCGGCCAACATAACTTGTCATAACCTGTCACAATATGGTCATAACACTGTCATGGCACATATATATTTAGACCTGACATATATTGCGTTATTTTATGGTTGGTCATGACACCTACATAAGAGTGTCGAAACCCACATAAGCTACCACACAGGTCAAACCATCCATGCACCTACCCCAATACTCTGTTGCTGATGACTGGGATGAATTCAGGAGCAGGACAAGACACCCTCTTTTTGACTGATGACTGACATATGGGCATGTAGGTGACAGGCCTATCTGGCTTACATGATTATGATGGTCATAATGCTTCTTGACAGTGTCATAATGTGCATTTTCTTAGTCCAAGTAAAGTGACACATGATGGTCATAATGCTTTAAAAAAACAGGACTGTAAAGAATTCATTACAACAACAGCAAAGGACCTAAGAAACAAACTTTCAAACAAAAGGAAACATTTTGGCAGGATTTAAAAAAATATATAAATGTGACTATTATGTAGGTTTAGACTATTATGTAGGTGTCATAACCAGCCATAATGACAGTGTTATGACCATATTATGACAGGTCATGACCAGTTATGTCAGCTATTATGACATGGTTATGATGGGTGTCAGGTAAAGTGTTTTGTTATTCAGCAATTTCTTTAGGAAGAATTGTATGTTGCATGAAAGACACCCTGCTCCCTCTTTTGCACCAAAGTGAGATACGTATTAACATCAGCATTTTCAAAGACTGTTTACTTTGCAAAGGAAGTGGACATGTGTATGTTCCAAGAAATGGGATGAAGTGGTAGTCTTTACCACGGGAAGCAGATAAAACAAAATATTACAGATTGTGCAGGTGTATGCAGACAAACCGACAGACCTGCCCCAGGGTTGCATGGACGGAGAGATGCCGCAATGGACAGAAAGAAGCAGCAAACTGCCAGTAGGGCATGGCCCATTGCAATTACTGTCAGCTGAGTTGAAACCTCCAGAGAACTGACTACTCCTCTGGGACTAGCTGTCTGGGCTGCCATGCCAACCCAGTCACTGCACTTCCTAAGGCCCAAGGGAGGTGGGCCTGTCAGGAGGATAGGAACCAAAATGTCTGACTGATTGCTCATTGTGGTGTTTGAATTTGGACCCCTGGCATTCTCAGGTGTCCTCTGTCATCTCAAAAGGAAACATTGGATGAATGGAAACGCTTATATTTGGGGTTCTGATGGGGTGAGAGTGTTGAACTAAGCTCACGAGGCATTCATTAGTTATATTCAGCAAGAATCAATGGCTAAATATCATTCATTTATCTGTCCAACAATGGATGTAATAACTGCAGGTTGCTCCTTTAACGTCAGTGATGGGACTTGGATGTACATAATTACTATCAATATTTCCCTTTCATATCTCATTTTCCAGTGGCATCATGTTTTAGTATTCAAGGCCATAGTCAGTCAGTCATTCAGAATACAGATGAACACAGTGCTGTTATCTCAAGCAGCCACTTTCAATCAGACGTGCTCCAACATAAATGAAGCTTCAAGCCCTGTTCTCTCCCAAGCCCGTTCATGGCTCAGTGATAACCATGGACTAGAGTTAATTGTAGATTAATATTTACTATGTGAGACAAAGTGCAGTGTCTGAGTGTTTGAGGGTGTGACCTAGATCGCTGTCTTAGGAAGCGGTGACACATGCACAGATGAGCAGATTCAACCAACGTCCAACATGATTCGTCTGCCATGTTGTTCAACCAAACATGCACGATTTGATGAAAGAAGGGTTTTCCCCGTCGTCGTAGGCGATAAGAGATTTCTGACAGGGGGAGGTTAATGTAGCGGAAAAGTCGAAAATACTGTATAATTGCACCCGTGAGTTCCTGGATCAGATTACTCCCTGCCTCGTTGGAAAGAGGAGGCTTTAGATGGGACAGGAGATCAATCAATATCCAGGATGAAGAGTTAATGTAATCATACATAATCCATCATGGAATAGACAATGCAGTCCTTCCTATCTGATTGGATGTTAAGTCATTGTTACTGTGCTACTCTTCAATCTCTTAGGCAGCACAGTCAGCTACAGTACAGTCAGCTTGCTATCCATCTGATATGAGGGTATAAATAGACTGCCTCCCACATCTCATAGCCATCTGTTTCTTCATTGGTTTGGTCATTGACCTGATTGTTCATGGTCAGGTATACAGTACATTAATGCTGTTATTCAGGCTGGATTATTTTGATCTGATTTATCCAAACATTCTGAGTCTGACCCACAGTTTGACCCCAGTGGATTGCATTCCAAGGCCACAGTGCATCATCTAGATTAATATTTCTATTCTATATCAGACTGGGGCTTGTAATTTTGCCCTCTCCAGTTTTTACTGATCTCCCCAAGCCTCGACTGTACATTTCAGTCATTTAGCAGATGCTCTAAACTAGACGATTTACACTACAGTAACGAGTCCCGCATGGGAATCAAATCCACAACCCTGGGAACTTGTTTGTCGGCCCTGAATTGAAACCATAATTGGTTAAAGAAAACTGTGATAAATAAAATGTATACCAGTTTCATTAAAGGACCAAAGAATTGACAGCTGTGTTGTATAGATGGCAAAATTGTTGGGAAGAGATTTTTGACGTACCGATTCCATGGCACACGGTTAATGAACTGATACGGAAAACGACGCCGGAGTCAAAAGTTTGAATTTTTACATTAAAAATATTATACATTTTTTTTCCTTTCCAGCTCTGCAGATTTTGCTGCGAAGAGACAGAATCAATAGATCAGTTGCTACTGTCGATATGTAGCTTGTTTTTGGTCTCAGGTCCAGGAATGGCTGAATAATTGCAAAATTTACCTGTAGCTAACTCTGCAGATAGCACAACCGGGTGAACTGAAAAGTCATAGTCAATCAATCAATAATATAATAATACTTTTATCAAAAAAAAAATTCAATTTACAATCTGTAGAAATGATGAGAATAGAGAGGTTCAGAACATTTGTGAAACATCATAACACACTTAAAAAATATATGGCAAATAGAAATCCAATGTGGATGGTGATAAAGCTAAGCGTTGTTGTTCACTAGTTTACTCCAATTAGGGGGGGTGATATGGTTAGAAAGTAATAAAGGAAAATATATTATAATATATAATATAATAATAAATGCCATTTAGCAGACGCTTTTATCCAAAGCGACTTACAGTCATGTGTGCATACATTCTACGTATGGGTGGTCCCGGGGATCGAACCCACTACCCTGGCGTTACAAGCGCCATGCTCCAACAACTGAGCTACAGAAGGAAAAAGATGTGTGTGTGTGTGTGTATATATATGTTTATATGTATGTATGTTGAGTACCAGTCAAAAGTTTGGACACACCTACTCATTCCAGGGTTTTTCTTTATTTTTACTATATTCTACATTGTAGAATAATAGTGAAGACATCAAAACTATTAAATAACACATATGGAATCATGTAGAAACCAAAAAAGTGTTCAACAACATATGTTATATTTGAGATTCTTCAAAGTAGCCACCCTTTGCCTTGATGACAGCTTTGCACACTTTTGGCATTCTCTCAACCAGCTTCATGAGGTAGACACCTGGAATGCATTTCAATTGACAGGTGTACCTTGTTAAACATTAATTTGTGCCATTTCTTTCCTTCTTAATGCGTTTGAGCCAGTCAGTTGTGTTGTGACAAGGTAGGGGGGGTATACAGAAGAAAGCCCTATTTGGTAAAACACCAAGTCTGTATTATGGCAAGAACAGCTCAATAAGCAAAGAGAAATGACAGTCCATCATTACTCAGACATGAATGTTCGTCAATGTGGAAACATTCAAGAACTTTGAAAGTTTCTTCAAGTGTCGTCTCAAAAACCATCAAGCACTATGATGAAACTGGCTCTCATGAGGACCTCCACAGGAATGGAAGACCCAGAGTTACCTCTGCTGCAGAAGATAAGTTCGAGTTAGCGTTACCAGCCTCGGAAATCACAGCCCAAATAAATGCTTCACAGAGTTCAAGTAACAGACACATCTCAACATCAACTGTTCAGAGGATACTGCGTGAATCAGGCCTTCATGGTCGAATTGCTGCAAAGAAACCACTACTAAAGGACAACAATAAGAAGACGAGACTTGCTTGGGCCAAGAAACACAAGTAATGAACATTAGACCAGTGGAAATGTGTCCTTTAGTAGTTGGAGACTGGAGTCCAAATGTAAGATTTTTGGTTCCAACAGCCGTGTCTTTGAGAGACGCAGTGTAGGTGAACGGATGATCTCCGCATGTGTGGTTCCCACCGTGAAGCATGGAGGAGAAGGTGTGATGGTGTGGGGGTGCTTTGCTGGTGACACTGTCTGTGATTTATTTAGAATTCAAGGCACACTTAACCAGCATGACTAACATTCTGTAGTGATACACCATCCCGTCTGGTTTGTGCTTTATGGGACTATCATTTGTTTTTCAACAGGACAATGACCCAACACACCTCCAGGCTGTATAAGGTCTATTTTACCAAGAAGTACAGCTTTCCAGGTGAAGATGGTTGAGAGAATGCCAAGAGTGTGCAAAGTTGTCATCAAGGCAAAGGGTGGTTACATTGAAGATTCTAAAATATGAAATATATTTTGATATGTTTCTTTTTAGTGTTATTTAATAGGTTTGATGTCTTCACTATTATTCTACAATGTAGAAAATAGTAAAAATAAAGAAAAACTCTAGAATGAGTAGGTGTCCAAACTTTTGACTGGTACTGTATGTATGCGTATTTGTATGTATTTATGTGTGTATGTACAGTGCCCTCCACTTATATTGGCACCCTTGGTAAATATGAGCAAAATGGGCTGTCAAAAAAATGTCTTTGCTGTTTATCCTCTTGGTCTTTCATTAAAAATATTCACAAAAAAATCTAACCTTTAATTGAAGTAAAATGATTGAAAAAAATAAATGTGAAGTAAATTAAATAAATATTTTTCTCCAAAACATGTTTGCCACAATTATTGGCACCCCTAGAAATTCTTAAGAGTAAAATCTAACTGAAGTACATTCCCATTCATATTTTAAGTTAACCTGAGTGATTAGGAATCCTTAAGTGTTAAGCCATGACTTCCTGTTTCACTGGGGTATAAATATGAGATGCGACAGGCCAAGTTCCCATCGTGATCCATCACTATGGAAAGATCTGAGAATGATGTGCGACAAAAGGTTGTTGAACTGCACAAATCAGGAAATGGGTATGAGAAAATAGCTCAACGGTTGAAAATGCCCATTTCCACTATCGGGGCAATAATTAAGAAGTTTAAAGCAACTGGAGATGTTAACAATTGGCCAGGAAGAGGACGTGTGTCTATATGATCCCACGCACAGTGAAGAGGATGGTTAGATTGGCCAAAACATCTCCAAGGATCACAGATGGAGAATTGCAGACGTTAGTTGGGTGTTGGGGTCAGAAAGTCTCCAAAACTACGATTAGACGACGCCTACATAACCACAAGTTGTTTGGGATGGTTGCCATAAAAAGCCTTTGCTGTCATCAAACAACAAACTCAAGCGCCTACAGTTTGCCAAATGTTACTGGAACTTTCAATGGGACCGGATTCTATGGTCAGATGAGGACGAAATAGAGCTTTTTGGAAACAAACACCAGAGGTGGGTTTGGCATAGACAGAAACATATCCATGCAGAAAATGACCACATCCTCATTGTGAAGTATGGTGGTGGATCTTTGTTTTGGGCCTGTTTTATTTCCAAAGGACCTGGAGAACTTGTTAGGATACATGGTATCATGGACTCTAACAAGTACCAGCAGATATTAAATCAAAACCTGACTGCCTCTGCCAGGAAGTTTAAACTGGGCCGTGGTTGGATCTTCCAGCAGGACAATGATCCAAAGCACACCTCAAATCAGCACACATTGTTCACTGACCACAGAACCAAGGTTTTGCCATGCCATCTCAGTCCCCTGACCTAAACCCCATAGAAAACCTGTGGGATGAGCTGAAGAGGAGAGTCCACAAGCGTGGAACTCTGAATCTGAAGGATCTGGAGAGATTCTGTATAGAGGAATGGTCTCAGATTCCTAGCCATGTGTTCTCCAACCTCATTACTCATTATAGGAGATGTTATCTTGGCATAGGGAGGTTGCACACAGTATTGAATGAAGGGGTGCCAATAATTGTGAATAATTAGAAAAATATTTGTTTTATGTTAAGAATTATTTTACTTTAATTAACGGTTAGATTACCAAGAGGATAAACAATAACATTTATTTTACAGCCTGTTTTGCTCATATTTACCAAGGGTGCCACTATTAGTTGAGGGCACTGTATATATATATATAATTTAAAACAAATAATTACCCCAAAAATATGTGGGGGATTGTAAGTGATACAGACAATTACATTGATTGAAGCTACAATCTAACTGCAATATTAAAGCTGATCCACCCCCCCAAAATAATATTTTAACAAATACTATAAAAAACACCCTACCCTGTCGTTGCAAATAGCATGCTCTACCAACTAAGATACATGGGACCCCACTGTGCTGTGTGTGTGTGTGTGTGTGTGTGTGTGTGTGTGTGTGTGTGTGTGTGTGTGTGTGTGTGTGTGTGTGTGTGTGTGTGTGTGTGTGTGTGTGTGTGTGTGTGTGTGTGTGTGTGTGTGTGTGTGTGTGTGTGTGTAGGACAGAAGTCAGACGCCTCCACTGCTGGACTACTAGTAATTGTGTCCTGCATCGGTTTGTCTCTCCTGTTTCCTCGGGTTGCAAATCCATCCATCCCTCCCTCCCCACCCCTCTCTCTTCCCCCCACTGGCTGGCTGGCTGGCTGGCTGGACTGACTGACTGACTGACTGACTGACTGACGACCTGGTCCAGAGAGAGACAGGGAGCTGAATGATATCAGAGACAGAGCAGGCTGCTGGATCAATGTCTCAGCCACAAGCCCAGTCCTAATCAATACATAGCACTGAGGGCCTAATGCTACCGGCCCCTACTCTACTAACGATTAGGGTCCAAATCCCCCACACCCCAGGGTTGGGTTAAAAGACACATTTCAGTTGAATGCATTCAGTTATGCAAATGACTAGGTATCCCCCCATAGAGAATCAGTGTGCGTACACACACACGTACGCACCCAGCTTACACATGCACACACACCCGCACACACTTGTCTACCCCTCTTACTTTCTCTATCCTTTCATAGGCCTAATGAGGAAGCTCATTATAGCCAAACAAGAGCTGGCCACTCTAAATATACAATTAGACCTGGGGTCCCTTTCAGCTGACTCCAGAACTGCTGGCTGAATATCTTATCGATCTCCTGACTCCAGCTGTTGATCTAACTTGTGTACCTGTGTCATTAATATAGAGTCCTCACAACAGGCTCTAGTGCCCTTGGAGTTCATCAGGGTAACTGTTGTTGTGTTCTCATGTTTGTCAAGGTTCATGAATATCTTGTCTGAATACCAATCATGACAAACTGAGAGAATGGACTGAGATAGACTTTTCCCCATCTCTAGATGATGGTATGTCTCATGCTCCTTCTTCTCCTTTTCACTGTCTCTCCCTCCCTCCTTTCTCACTATATCTCCTCCCAGCCTAATCTTCCTCCCACCACACAGCACGCCCCCTCTCCGCCATCTCTGTACCCTGGCATCTGAGTCAATACTCTGACCCCTGAACCGGAGGTAAATCTGGGTGCAACACCATACACGACATGTGTCTGATACCCTGTGACATCTTTATATGATGATCAGTTTTAACCGCTTCATAGATGTTGTGTAAGACCTGATCAGAATTGAATCACCAGTTCTGAAATAGGTGTACAGTATGAAGATGAGCCTATAGCATGTTAATGTGTGTGTATGGTATACAAGAAGAGAGGAATATCAGAATCAAAATCATGCATGCTGATGATTCAATACTTTCAGTTCAGGAGAGTGTTTGTTTTATGAACTACGTAGGTGTGATCATGCGTCTTCATGCATATGTATGTGTGTGTGGGAGTACTTTAAATCTACTTACCTTGTTTGTGTGTGTGTGTGCGCGTGTGTGCGCGTGTGTGCGCGTGTGTGTGTGTGCGTGCGTGCGTATGTTTTTGTATGAGCCGCCCTGGCATAGCCGTGTTAGTGGTTCTAGCTGAGGCTTTCTTTGCAAATGAAGTTTCCCTCACTAATATAATTAATTAGGGTACTTATCTGGCCAGACAAAAGGCATTTGGAGTGAATTAGAATGCAGCATCTTGGTCCAGACAGGGAAATGAATCACTGTTATCAGGCAGCCAAAAACCCAGAGCTACCAACCACACAGCTCCTCATATCTGATCAATTAGCAGGCCTCTGTGTCCTCTATATATGCTGCTCCAGAGCAACATAATGATCGCATCCTCAACATTTACACGATTGCATAGACCTGTTTGTAACCGTAAAGTAATTGCATGGTAACCATGTTTGATGACTTGTTAACCATAATTGAACCATTCCACAGCACACTGACAGAGAAAGTATTGAAATCATGAGGCAACCAAACCCAGCATCTTGTAAAGATATCAATGTAAGGCAAATGTGTTTCCCTATGAGGCAACCAAACCCAGTATCTTGTAAAAATGTCAATGTAAGGCAAATGTGTTTTCCTGTGAGCTAATCGTGATTGGGAGATGATGGTGGTGTACCTAGTTAATGTACTTCAAACACACATCTAGGGGCGGCAGGGTAGCCTAGTGGTTAGAGCGTTGGACTAGTAACCGAAAGGTTGCAAGTTCAAATCCCCGAGCTGACAAGGTACAAAATCTGTCGTTCTGCCCCTGAACAGGCAGTTAACCCACTGTTCCTAGGCCGTCATTGAAAATAAGAATATGTTCTTAACTGACTTGCCTAGTAAAATAAAGGTTAAATTTTTTTTTTAAAGCACCGAGAAGGCTGTCCTAGTCAACTGAACAGTGCAGGAAGAAACCAGGTTAAACGGTGGTATCAGTACAAGTACTTCCCCATCCCACCTGGTGGAGGTGAAGCAAACCCTCCTAAACCCTCCGGGGTGATCCTCCTGGCTTTGAGAAGCTATACCCTAAGGGAGAAGAAGACCTACACGTCTATCTCCAGCCGACACTTGCTGTATTTCCCAGAATTCTCACTAAATGACTTTCTCTGCCTCTGTGAATGAAAGGAAAGGATACATTTAGAGTTTGAATATATAATTAAGCAGTAAGTCCCGATGGGATGTGCTATATGGCCAATATACCACGGCTAAGGGCTGCTCTTAGGATACAACCTGTAGCCGTGGTATATTGGTCATGTACCACAAACTCCAGAGGTGCCTTATTGCTATTATAAACAGGTTACCAATGTAAATTGAACAGGTAACAAGTAGCTTTGCTTCATACCTGTGGTATATTGTCTCATATAACATGGCTTTCAGCCAATCAGCATCCAGGGCTCGAACAACCCAGTTTGTAATATATCACATAAAATGAAGCAGGGGCTTCTGACAGAGTGAAGAAGCTTCTCTTTAGAGCTCTGCTCTGTCAGTCAGTCAGTTAGGAGAGAGAGGGAGAGGTATAGGAGGAGGTGAATCTACAGATGAGGAGAATGGAGATAGAGATAGGAGGAGGACGATCTACAGCTGAGGAGAATGGAGAGAGAGATAGGAGGAGGAGGATCTACAGATGAGGAGAGAGAGAGAGAGAGAGAGAGAGAGAGAGAGAGAGAGAGAGAGAGAGAGAGAGAGAGAGAGAGAGAGAGAGAGAGAGAGAGAGAGAGAGAGAGAGAGAGAGAGATAGGAAGAGGTGAATCTACAGATGAGGAGAATGGAGAGAGAGATAGGAGGAGGTGAATCTACAGATGAGAATGGGGAGAGAGATAGGAGGAAGTGGATCTACAGATGAGAAGGGGGAGAGAGATAGGAGGAGGTAGAGCTACAGATGAGAAGGGGGAGAGAGATAGGAGGAGGAGGATCTACATATGAGAATGGAGAGAGAGATAGGAGGTGAATCTCCAGATGATAATGGAGAGAGAGCAGCTTGCACTACTTTATTTCAATACATTTTTTTCTCCCCAATTGGTAGTTATAGTATTGGCCCATTTCTGCAATTTCTTCTTGACACACTGCTCGCTTAACCTGGAAGCCAGCCGCACCAATGTGTAGGAGGAAACACCGTACAACTGCCGACGAAGTCAGCATGCATGGACCCGGCCCACCACAAGGAGTCTCTAGAACAAGGTCTTCCCGGCTGGCCAAACCCTCCCCTAACCAGACCGACGCTGAGCCAATTGTGCACTGCCTCATGGGTCTCCTGGTCGCGGCCGGCTGCGACACAGCCTGGTATTGAACCCGGGTCTGTAGTGACACCTCAAGCACTGCTGCACTTCTACGTTCCCTAATCTATAATTCTGCCATCCACCTCTGTGTAGGCTAATCTATAATTCTGCAATCCACCTCTGTGTAGGCTAATCTATAATTCTGCCATCCACCTCTGTGTAGGCTAATCTAAAATTCTGCCATCCACCTCTGTGTAGGCTAATCTATTATTCTGCCATCCACCTCTGTGTAGGCTAATCTATAATTCTGCCATCCACCTCTGTGTAGGCTAATCTATAATTCTGCCATCCACCTCTGTGTAGGCTAATCTATAATTCTGCCATCCACCTCTGTGTAGGCTAATCTATAATTCTGCCATCCACCTCTGTGTAGGCTAATCTTATTCTGCCATCCACCTCTGTGAAGGCTAATCTATAATTCTGCCATCCACCTCTGTGTAGGCTAATCTATTATTCTGCCATCCACCTCTGTGTAGGCTAATCTATAATTCTGCCATCCACCTCTGTGTAGGCTAATCTATAATTCTGCCATCCACCTCTGTGTAGGCTAATCTATAATTCTGCCATCCACCTCTGTGTAGGCTAATCTATAATTCTGCCATCCATCTCTGTGTAGGCTAATCTATAATTCTGCCATCCACCTCTGTGTAGGCTAATCTATAATTCTGCCATCCACCTCTGTGAAGGCTAATCTATAATTCTGCCATCCACCTCTGTGTAGGCTAATCTATAATTCTGCCATCCATCTCTGTGTAGGCTAATCTATAATTCTGCCATCTACCTCCGTGTAGGCTAATCTATAATTCTGCCATCCACCTCTGCGAAGGCTAATCTATAATTCTGCCATCCACCTCTGTGTAGGCTAATCTTATTCTGCCATCCACCTCTGTGTAGGCTAATCTTATTCTGCCATCCACCTCTGTGTAGGCTAATCTATAATTCTGCCATCCACCTCTGTGTAGGCTAATCTATAATTCTGCCATCCACCTCTGTGTAGGCTAATCTAAAATTCTGCCATCCACCTCTGTGTAGGCTAATCTATAATTCTGCAATCCACCTCTGTGTAGGCTAATCTAAAATTCTGCCATCCACCTCTGTGTAGGCTAATCTATAATTCTGCCATCCACCTCTGTGTAGGCTAATCTTATTCTGCCATCCACCTCTGTGTAGGCTAATCTTATTCTGCAGTGCACTTCACACACCCTCTCTCAAACGTAGTGCCACTGTCTCAAAGACACAATGCGTCAAAGCCTGGAAGTAATACAGAGTTAATACGATTAGTGATAGATGATGACTAACGTTGTTGTTTGCTCCTTTATTTTGTTTCTGTGTTGACGTCTGCATCGTCTTGATTTGACAGTAATTCAGCCATGCTGCACTCAGATGCCGGTTTTGCTTATTTTTTGTACTTTGTGTGATTTCGACTCATCACAACTCATCCAAGTCAGCCAGTCATGTGGATTGAAAAGTCGTATACAGTGGCAAGAAAAAGTATGTGAACCCTTTGGAATTACCTGGATTTCTGCATAAATTGGTCATCAAATTTGATCTGATCTGATCTTCATCTAAGTCACAATAGACAGACATAGTGTGCTTAAACTAATAACACACAAATGATAGCATTTTTCTTGTCTATATTGATGTATTAAATGATGTATTTAAACATTCACAGTGTAGGTTGGAAAAAGTATGTGAACTCAGAGGCTAATCACTTCTCCAAAAGCGAGTCAGCTAACCTGGATTCCAATCAATGAGGTGAGATTGGAGATGTTGGTTAGAGCTGCCTTGCCCTATAAAAACACTCACAAAAATTGAGTTTGCTATTCACAAGAAGCATCGACTCGAACAGATCTCAGAAGATCACAAATTGTTGACTTGCATAAAGCTGGAAAGGGCTACAAAAGTATCTCTTAAAGCCTTGATGTTCATCAGTCCATGGTAAGACAAATTGTCTATACACGGAGAAAGTTCAGCACTGTTGCTACTCTCCCTAGGAGTGGCTGTCCTGCAAAGATGACTGCAAGAGCACAGTGCAGAATGCTCAATGAGTTTAAGAAGAATCCCAGAGTGTCAGCTAAAGATTTATAGAAATCTCTGGAAAATGCTATCTCTTTTGACGAGTCTATGACATGTAAAACACTAAACAAGAATGGTGTTCATGGGAAGACACCACAGAAGAAGCCACTGCTGTTCAAAGAAACATTGCTGCACATCTAAAGTTTGCAAAAGTGCACCTGGATGCTACTGGCAAAATATTCTGTGGACAGATGAAACTACAGGAACACAATACTATGTGTCTTCGAAAAAAGGCATTGCACACCAACATCAAAACCTCATCCCAACTGTAAAGTATGGTGGAGGGAGCAAAATGGTTTGGGGCGGCTTTGCTGCCTCAGGGCCTGGATGGAAAAATAAATTCCCAAATTTATCAAGACATTTTGCAGGATAATGTTAGGCTATCTGCCCACCAATTGAAGCTTGACAGAAGTTGTGAGTGCAACAGGACAAAGACCCAAAACACAGAAGTAAATCAACAACAGAATGGCTTCAACAGAAGGAGGATCTACAGATGAGGAGAATGGATCCTCCTCCTATCTCTCTCTCCATTCTCCTCATCTGTAGATCCACCTCCTCATATCTCTCTCTCCATTCTCCTCATTCTGTAGATCCACCTCCTCCTATCTCTCTCTCCATTCTCCTCATCTGTAGATCCACCTCCTCCTATCTCGCTCTCCATTCTCCTCATCTGTAGATCCACCTCCTCCTATCTCGCTCTCCATTCTCCTCATCTGTAGATCCACCTCCTCCTATCTCTCTCTCCATTCTCCTCATCTGTAGATCCACCTCCTCCTATCTCTCTCTCCATTCTCCTCATCTGTAGATCCACCTCCTCCTATCTCTCTCTCCATTCTCCTCATCTGTAGATCCACCTCCTCCTATCTCGCTCTCCATTCTCCTCATCTGTAGATCCACCTCCTCCTATCTCTCTCTGTAGATCACCTCCTCATATCTCTCTCCATTCTCCTCATCTGTAGATCACCTCCATTCTCCTCATCTGTAGATCCACCTCCTCCTATCTCTCTCTCCATTCTCCTCATCTGTAGATCCACCTCCTCCTATCTCGCTCTCCATTCTCCTCTTCTGTAGATCCTCCTCCTATCTCGCTCTCCATTCTCCTCATCTGTAGATCCACCTCCTCCTATCTCGCTCTCCATTCTCCTCTTCTGTAGATCCTCCTCCTATCTCGCTCTCCATTCTCCTCATCTGTAGATCCACCTCCTCCTATCTCTCTCTCCATTCTCCTCATCTGTAGATCCACCTCCTCATATCTCTCTCTCCATTCTCCTCATCTGTAGATCCACCTCCTCATATCTCTCTCTCCATTCTCCTCAGCTTCAACAGAAGAAAATACGCCTTCTGGAGTGGCCCGACCTCAACCCGATTCCTGACTTCAACCCGATTTGAGATGCTGGGGCATTACCTCAAGAGCAGTTCACACCAAACATCCCAAGAATATTTCTGAACTGAGGAAGAGGAATGTCCAAAATTCCTCCTGACCGTTGTGCAGGTCTGATCTGCAACTACAGAAAAAGTTTGGTTGAGGTTATTGCTGCCAAAGGAGGGTCAACCAGTTCTTAAATCCAAGGGTTCACATACTTTTTCCACCCTGCACTGTGAATGTTTAATGACATGAAAATGTATAATCGTTAGTGTGTTATTAGTTTAAGCAGACTGTGTTTGTCTATTGTTGTGACCTAGATGAAGATCAGATCAAAATCTATGACAAATTTATGCAGAAATCCAGGTTTTTCCAAAGAGTTAACATACTTTTTCTTGCCACTGTATGTTTACCCTCAACTCATAGAAAGAGGCCTAAGAGGCACGGACCACACTATTCAGATCATAGACTTGTTTGTTCATTTGGGGTTTGTTGTGTCTTTCGGTTTCTATATGTAATGGAGGAAGTCAGTGGAGTGGATGGAGGCGCGCCGGGTGATTCACAGAGACATCGGGTCTAATCTAAAAGGGAAATTACATCAAGTTCTTGTTTGTTTGGGCCTCTTTTTCTGCATCTAAGGTTAGGTTAATGTAATGTTCTGATATGGAGATAGGGCAGGCTGTCATCTATGACTCAGTGTCTGTTGACAAACACGCACACTCACACACCCATGCATGAACACACAGAACATGCATGAACACACAGTCATACACACACACACTCACAGACACACACTCTGCATACACGCGCACACACACATACAGACACACACACTTGTCGCTTTATCTATACATGCACTCTGTCAAACACACACAAACACACATAAATATCCCACCTCTGTGCATTTATAATATAATATGCTACCTAGAGGCGACAGTGATGTATGTAAGAGCTGTGTCCTCGTGGCTCCTTCCACTTGCCGTTGTCCCAACCGGTTTCCACTGGTTACCACCTGCCTGCGGATGGGATGCGGGGGCGAGAGGTTCGCCTGGCTGCAGCCGGAGCCCTCCTCAGACAAATGCCAGCCGATGTGGCCTGACAAGCTCACCTCAGACCTCTGCCCAGGGATCAGGGTCACAGGGTGACAGGGCACAACCCCGACCTCTCAGCGTGGATCAGCAACTCAGCACCTTTTCCTCCCTCCCTTTCTTCCCCAGACATCCTTGCATTAAGTTCTTCTCCTTTCTCACAAGGTCTGATGTGGTTTTGTTGCTGTTGTCCAGGAGAATGTGTTGGCAGAAATGTATCTGAATGAATGATGCTAAAAGTGGCTAGCTAGTGAGAGTTATTTATGATGTGCTGCTGTTTCCCGTTGTCATCCCTAGTTTGGAGAACATTGCCCAACATCAGCTCTTACATGCTGATTTCACATTATCTACTGTTTCATTCTCACGTCATGGTTCTTCATGCTCAGCCAATGGGGCTAGTCAATACTTGAAGGTCATTGCTGCCAGGGAGAGACAATGAGGTCCCTTTTCTGCCGACTTTCCATTTTCAGTAAATGTACATGTTAAGCCCCAACCAGCCCAATGTCACTCCAAAGCCACAGAGCACGGCTTGTCCGCTGGCTGGCTGGATGGTTGCTGATGATGCATGAAGCAGATGTCTGTTCCAGCCATGGTCACATGGTCGTAATATGTGCATAGTGAGTGTACTACTGGGACATACTGGAGCAAATGAACAACATGGCTGACTACTGATGGGCTACTGGAGCTAGCAATAAGGCACAGATAAACCATAGAGGAATAGTGTACATGCAAATGAACTGCTGTGTTGATAATGAGGCCTATAAGATTTACACTATACTGTACACCAGGAATGTGAGATAGTCCTATGCACTCTCCCTACTGTGCACAAGACTCTTAATAATCTGAAGTGATATAAGGTAATATGTTGATTAAAATGGCATGCTGCCTGCTCTGCTGTGTGTGTGTGTGTGTGTGAGAGCCGCCAGCGCACACACATGGAGAGAGAGATGAAGTAGCAGCATCACTCCTAGACTCTGACTGTGTAACTTATCGCTGTGTGAGCAGCTGGGAGGCAACAGGAGAGGGGATCTGAGCTTCTCAGTAATGCTCTGTAGTTATCAGACAGGGGGAGAGATATTTTCCCCACCGTCGGTGAAGATTCCCCCGGGCATAGCTATCTTGGTTGGCCCAGCATATGGAAACTGAGACCAGGGAAGCCCAGTTGTTACTCGTTAGATGATAGGGTTCATAATTGCAATAGTGTATATCCATATGTTTTTGTATTGGTCTCAATATTTCTCTCCTTGTTAATTATCCATCCTTACTATCCATCTGCCTACTATGTATGTCAGGACCCGGTTACGAACCTGGGTCTCCGGAGTGAGAAACAGTCACTAAACCAACTGAGCCAAATCATGACAATGTATTCTTCCACTGTCTGTTATCAACTATCTCTCTGCCTATATAAATACTGGGCAATTCATGCTATTCACACAAACATGCCTCCCTTCCCTGTGTGTTCACAGGCATAAAGTTAGGTAAATCACACCATTTCCAAATACCACTGGCTGCTTACAGGGGTGAGCCATGTTTCCATCACACAAACAAGCATGCCATTTATCACATGCTCTCTAGTAACACTGTTCTATATCAGTTTCCCTCTGCAATCCCAGAATGCCTAGGTAGGAAGCAGAGTCTGTCAGATGGGACATATTCAGTCATGACACCCCATGCAGAGAGGCCAGGCCTGGGAGGGACAGATAGACAGAAATGCTGAGTCATACACAAGGACAGACACAAAGACAGACAGCCCAGACAAAGACAGTCCTCCAGCTGTTTGGGTGTTCTTTCTCTGGACTCTGACCCATACTGATGATGTGCTTGATTTCTGCTGAAGCGTCCTTTTAGCATATGCTGTGATATGGCCTCCATGTGTCTGTTTTTGAATAGCAGCATGTAGGTTAACCCCTTTGAGGACCCACTATGAATGTATAGGATGCAGTGTTGCTATATGGCCAGTCTCTATGGGTGTGAGAGCGCTAGAAGAATCCTAAAGTAGTAATAACAGAGGCTCTGAAGAAGGGGACTCTAATTAGCAGGGCTTTGCACTCTGCAGTACTCTCATAAAGAGACCGGGCTCTTCCTGAGGAAATGGCTCATTCTGACCCACTGACGGAATGGGGCTCCTGGCTAGGCTAACAGGCTGAACACTCCCAGCCATCATGCCTCCGCCACTCTGGCTCTTCTCCCTCTGGTCTGCACAGAGCACAGATATAACCCCACTGCAGTCTAAGGGCAGGCATCAGACTACCACAGTGTGTGCATGTGCATACTGTCACAATGTGATGTGTGTGTGTGTGTGTGTGTGTGTGTGTGTGTGTGTGTGTGTGTGTGTGTGTGTGTGTGTGTGTGTGTGTGTGTGTGTGTGTGTGTGTGTGTGTGTGTGTGTGTGTGTGTGTGTGTGTGTGTGTGTGTGTGTGTGTGTGTGTGTGTGTGTGTGTGTGTGTGTGTGTGTGTGTGTGTGTGTCATCCGCATACCTCCCTCCAGGGCCATTGCTCTGTGGTAGTGGAGAGGAGCACAGATAGAGGCTGTTTGTGTGTTGGGGCGGTGGTCAGTAGCAGTAACACCTAGCATCACCAAGGGGCTCCCCTCTGTACAGATGAAAGATGTCATTTGTCTCTTTCTCTAGCCTCCCTCTACCCCTTCTCCTCTCCTAAGGTTTGGGCTTTCCAGGGGTTGCTGCCGTGACAGGCCGTTAAACAGTCACAAATGGCTGCCATGTTCTAGCCTGAGTTCTACGGCTGAAGCTCTACAGCTTAGGCCCCGCAGACACACATTCATGTCCATTAGACTACTGGCTGAATGATGTGGTGTTCCACTCTAAAGTCCTGACTCCACAGCAGGCACAGGGGTGCAGCTGAATCTGACCTCCCAACCACTTAGCCCCTCCATCAGGTGAGGGGCGAGGGGGGCGAGCGTTTGTGTGCGCCGCCCGGCATGCCGTCCATTAAATATAGATGACAAGTACACTGAGAGGCGCCACCTGTGGAGGCAGGAAACGCCCTGTAAACACAGAGAGCTCTATTCTGTTTGAACAAATCAAAGTGATCAAGCATTCCTCAAAGGAAGTGGAACTGCTCACAACCCCGTTTACACACGTGTATCTCATCCATGGAATGGGCGAATTGGAAGGGTTAAGTGTCTGGGGTGTGGTAGTGGTGGAGGAGAGGCACTGGTCCTAGACAACCTGTCAGATCTGTGTGCAATCCTACCCGTTGGTCCTATTTGCCCTATCAGGTACAGTGGTATTACACAACACAATTTAACTGTGCTTTGGTGTCCTTAGTGAACCTAGCCTCTTGAAGCATTATATTCCAGCCATATCAGTTCACTAACTAAATGCCTTTCTCCAAATCCTTCCCGTCAGACTATTGCTTGTGGACAAAGCTTAACAACAGACATGGTCAAATACAGTCAGAGTGATACATTTCGGGAGGGAAGGGGAAAAGAGAGGGGGACAGACAATGCGATATAACCTCCACATTGCAATCTTGGCTGTGCGGTTTTGCTCATTGGAACAGGAACTCACTGCAGACAGAAAGGCAGTAACAGCAATGCTATCTAAACCATTACTCAAAAACAGCCCTTTGACCACAGAGTGGGAAAGGACAGAGTCTTTGTGGGGGAAGTTAGTGAGCAGCTGCAGAGGAGACAAAGGCATATTCCTCAAGCAAACACCTCATTTCACCTGGAGAGATAGGAAAATCAATTCATAATGGAAAAGAGTGGCACTAAAGTTGCCAATTGTCAGATTCTCTGACGAAACAGATAGCAGAGAAAAAAAATCGCAAAACGGTAGGCTACTTTTTTGGGATGTGTAACATAGCCTAGTTTGCAATGCTCTCACAATCATTCTTTAATTAAGAGGAGGAGGACTAATGACAATGTGAGAGGATTGTGTGTATATATTTAGCCTTGCCTATAGCTACTGTGAGTGTAAACTACACTAACCAGATGCTTGGTAGGCCACAGAGGATAATAGTTAATTATCCTTTCTAGGGCAGGCGTTCCGCCAGCGGAACCCCTCGACAACATTCCGCTGAAAAGGCAGCACGCAAAATTCAAAAATATGTTTTTGAAATATGTAACTTTCACACATTAACAACTCCAATACAGCAAATGAAAGATAAACATCTTGTCTACCCATCGTGTTCGATTTCAAAAAGGCTTTAAAAAGCGAAAGCACAACATATGATTATGTTAGGTCAGAGCCAAGTCCAAAAAACACACAGCCATTTTTCCAGCCAAAGATAGGAGTCACAAAAAGCAGAAATATAGATAAAATTAATCACTAACCTTTGATGATCTTCATCAGATGACACTCATAGGACATCATGTTACACAATACATGTATGTTTTGTTCGATAATGTGCATATTTATATCCAGAAATCTCAGTTTACATTGGCACGTTACGTGGAGTAATGTTTTGATTTCAAAACATACGGTGATTTTGCAGAAATACTCATAATAAACATTGATAAAAGATACAACTGTTATTCACAGAATTAAAGATAGACTTCTCCTTAATGCAACCACTGTGTCAGATTTTTTTAAAAACTTTACGGAAAAAGCATAATCTGAGAACGGCGCTCAGAGCCCAATCCAGCCAGAGAAATATCCGCCATTTTGGAGTCAACAGAAGTTAGAAATAACACCATAAATATTCACTTACCTTTGATGATCTTCATCAGAAGGCACTCCCAGGAATCCCAGTTCGAGAATAAATGACTGATTTGTTCCATAAAGTTCCATAAAGTCCATAATTTATGTCCAAATAGCCACTTGTTGTTAACGTGTTCAGCCCAGTAATCCATCTTAATGAGGCGCAGGCACTTCATCCAGACAAAAACTGGAAAAGTTCCGTTACAGTCCTTTAGAAACATGTCAAACGATGTATGGAATCAATCTTTAGGATGTTTTTAACATAAAACATCAATAATGTTCCAACTGGAGAATTCCTATGTCTGAAGAAAAGCACTGGAACGAGAGCTAACTCTGTCGGGAGTGCGCGTCACGAGCCTGAGACACTCTGCCAGACCACTGACTCAAACAGGTCTCATGAGCCCCTACTTTATAGTAGAATCCTCATTCAAGTTTCTAAAGACGGTTGACATCTAGTGGAAGCCGTAGGAAGTGCAACTCTATCCATATCCCACTCTGTATTCGGTAGGCCAAGCTTTGAAAAACTATAAACCTCAGATTTCCCACTTCCATGTTGGATCTTTCTCAGGTTCTGTTATACTCACAGACATAATTCAAACAGTTTTAGAAACTTCAGAGTGTTTTCTATCAAATCATAATAATAATATGCATATATTATCATCTGGGACAGAGTAGGATCTAATTCACCCTGGGCACGCTATTCATCCAAAAGTGAAAATGCTGCCCCCTATCCCAAAAGAGAGAGATACTATTTGTATCCCTTTAGAGCACATACAGATTCTGGTTAGATTAATGCAGTGGCTCTACTGTACCGTAGGGAGCATGCTGGATGGTTTATGTACAGGACGTTCAGACGTTTCCAATACTAAACCCAAACCAGCACTCCATAGCTACTCTCATGACCTCACCATTATCCCCATCCATATCCTCATTGCTATTCTGATGTCAGCAACTGGTCACATTCTATAGAAAGCGCCATATTAATATTTGAGAATTCTATGGAACTACTTGCGCAAATTGGAGAAGCGAGAGGCACGTTTCACATGGTTTCCCATAGCCGATAATTGTGTTTTTTTGGTACTCCTTCAAAGTACTTCATATGAGCTTTTATCGGGAGCACGTGGGTGTATTATCTTTACAAAGCCACTCTTCTTGGCTCTTTAATAAAGTGGCTTATGGGTTGGAGAATTGGTACAGAGGGAAAATGGCCTCATGAATGAATTAGTCCTCTGCAACAGATTACTGCGGCAATAAAATAGCGTGTTCCTCATCTCGACAGCTCAAAATCCCTATATCACATTCATAGCCACTGCTCCATTTTCCTGTGTGAGATTAAACGCTGTGTTGTGTTTTCTTTAATCCCCCCCCAGACACAGACACAGAGAGAGAAAGAGAGAGATGGGTCTCTGCAACCCTGTCACCTTTCCTGCACCGCAGTACTCTCATTGCCTAGGCTAAAGCACTAAACCAGAGACTAAAGTTTACCAAGATGTGCCTCAGCTGCATGTACAATACATGACCCTCCGTCAATCCAAAAGGTTCTTCCTAATTCAGGTCCACCTACACAAATTACTATAAGATTTCTGTTCCCCTCCTGGTTCCCCTATACAGTATCTAAAACATCCCCAAACTACGTTCGGGTCCAACTCTTATCTACAGTATTTAGCTTGCAAATAATGATCAGATGCCTGATTTTACAGCTTCCTAAAGCTCCTGCCTTTACAACCACCCGGGGAAAGAAAGCTAAGGTTGACAACTACAGTACCTACCATAAGTGCCTGAGTATAAAAAGCAATCTGCAGCGCGAGCAACAGCAACATCAGTGGAGCTGAATGGGCAGACATAAATGTCATGCAGGTAAAAGAGGACCCAAAAGCGACTTAACAGAAACAGAGTTTATTAAAGTCCAAAACGGAATAACAGAATTCCTCTAGACTTGTAGAGGGGAAACAACTGGAGAAGCGGCCACAGACTGCAGGTCGCTAGGCGCAGGCCGTAGTCGACTGAGACACCTGCTCACACGCAGCATCTGATGAAGGCACAAAACACGACAGGACAGGGTGATACACAATCACGGCAAAAACACGACAGGACAGGGCGAAACGCAATCACGGCATGGTGAATACAATACAAGGAACCGACGGAACAGGAACGGATCACAAAGGAATAAATAGGGACTCTAATCAGGGGAAAGGATCGGGAACAGGTGTGGGAAGACTAAATGATGATTAGGGGAATAGGAACAGCTGGGAGCAGGAACGGAACGACAGAGAGAAGAGAGAGCGAGAGAGTGAGAGAGGGAGGGGGAGAGAGAGGGATAGAACCAAACAAGACCAGCAGAGGGAAACGAATAGCATGGGGAGCACAGGGACAAGACATGACAATAAATGACAAACATGACAGTACCCCCACTCACCGAGCGCCTCCTGGCGCACTCGAAGAGGAATCCTGGCGGCAACGGAGGAAATCATCGATGAGCGAACGGTCCAGCACGTCCCGAGACGGAACCCAACTCCTCTCCTCAGGACCGTAACCCTCCCAATCCACTTATTGGTGACCCCGTCCCCGAACGCATGTCCATAATCTTATGTACCTTGTAAATAGGTGCGCTCTCGACAAGGACGGGAGGGGGAGGGAAGACGAACGGGGTGCGAAGAAAGGGCTTAACACAGGAGACATGGAAGACAGGATGGACGCGATGAAGATGTCGCGGAAGAAGCAGTCGCACAGCGACGACCTGGGAGACACGGAACGGACCAATGAACCGCGGAGTCAACTTACGAGAAGCTGTCGTAAGAGGAAGGTTGCGAGTGGAAAGCCACACTCTCTGGCCGCAACAATACCTTGGACTCTTAATCCTGCGTTTATTGGCGGCTCTCACCGTCTGTGCCCTGTAACGGCAAAGTGCAGACCTCACCCTCCTCCAGGTGCGCTCACAACGTTGGACAAACGCTTGAGCGGAGGGAACGCTGGACTCGGCAAGCTGGGATGAGAACAGAGGAGGCTGGTAACCCAGACTACTCTGAAACGGAGATAACCCGGTAGCAGACGAAGGAAGCGAATTTCGTATTCTGCCCAGGGGAGCTGTTCTGCCCAAGACGCAGGGTTTCTGAAAGAAAGGCTGCGTAGTATGCCTCTGATTGGCCCTCTCTGCTTGACCGTTAGACTGGGGATGAAACCCGGAAGAGAGACTGACGGACGCACCAATCAAACGTCCCTCCAAAACTGTGACGTGAATGCGGGCCTCTGTCTGAAACGGCGTCTAACGGGAGGCCATGAATTCTGAATACATTCTCAATAATGATTTGTGCCGTCTCCTTAGCGGAAGGAAGTTTAGCGAGGGAATGAAATGTGCCGCCTTAGAGAACCTATCGACAACCGTCAGAATCACAGTCTTCCCCGCAGACAAAGGCAGACCGGTAATGAAGTCTAAGGCAATGTGAGACCATGGTCGAGAAGGAATGGGGAGCGGTCTGAGACGACCGGCAGGAGGAGAGTTACCCGACTGCAGCCACGAAACGGCGCGTGTCACGCTCCTGAGTCGGCCACCAAAAGCGCTGGCGAATTGCCTCGAACACCGGGATGACCAGCTAACTTGGCAGAGTGAGCCCACTGAAGAACAGCCAGACGAGTGGAAACAGGAACGAAAAGGAGGTTACTAGGACAAGCGCGCGACGCAGTGTGCGTGAGTGCTTGCTTAACCTGTCTTTCAATTCCCCAGACTGTTAACCCGACAACACGCCCATAAGGAAGAATCCCCTCGGGATCAGTAGAAGCCACAGAAGAACTAAACAGACGGGATAAGGCATCAGGCTTGGTGTTCTTGCTACCCGGACGGTAAGAAATCACAAACTCGAAACGAAAAAACAACGCCCAACGAGCTTGACGGGCATTAAGTCGTTTGGCAGAACGGATGTACTCAAGGTTCTTATGGTCTGTCCAAACGACAAAAGGAACGGTCGCCCCCTCCAACCACTGTCGCCATTCGCCTAGGGCTAGGATGGCGAGCAGTTCACGGTTACCCACATCATAGTTGCGCTCAGATGGCGACAGGCGATGAGAAAAATAAGCGCAAGGATGAACCTTAAGACTGGAAGCGCTGGGATAGGATGGCTCCCACGCCTACCTCTGAAGCGTCAACCTCGACAATGAATTGTCTAGTGACGTCAGGAGTAACGAGGATAGGAGCGGACGTAAAACGTTCTTTTAGAAGATCAAAAGCTCCCTGGGCGGAACCGGACCACTTAAAACACGTCTTGACAGAAGTAAGAGCTGTGAGAGGGGCAGCAACTTGACCGAAATTACGAATGAAACGCCGATAGAAATTAGCGAAACCTAAAAAGCGCTGCAACTCGACACGTGACCTTGGAACGGGCCAATCACTGACAGCTTGGACCTTAGCGGAATCCATCTGAATGCCTTCAGCGGAAATAACGGAACCGAGAAAAGTAACGGAGGAGACATGAAAAGAGCACTTCTCAGCCTTTACGTAGAGACAATTCTCTAAAAGGCGCTGTAGAACACGTCGAACGTGCTGAACATGAATCTCGAGTGACGGAGAAAAAATCAGGATATCGTCAAGATAGACAAAAACAAAAATGTTCAGCATGTCTCTCAGAACATCATTAACTAATGCCTGAAAAACAGCTGGCGCATTGGCGAGACCGAACGGCAGAACCCGGTACTCAAAATGCCCTAACGGAGTGTTAAACGCCGTTTTCCACTCGTCCCCCTCTCTGATGCGCACGAGATGGTAAGCGTTACGAAGGTCCAACTTAGTAAAGCACCTGGCTCCCTGCAGAATCTCGAAGGCTGATGACATAAGGGGAAGCGGATAACGATTCTTAACCGTTATGTCATTCAGCCCTCGATAATCCACGCAGGGGCGCAGAGTACCGTCCTTCTTTTTAACAAAAAGAACCCCGCCCCGGCCGGAGAAGAAGAAGGCACTATGGTACCGGCGTCAAGAGACACAGACAAATAATCCTCGAGAGCCTTACGTTCGGGAGCCGACAGAGAGTATAGTCTTCGAGGAGGAGTGGTCCCCGGAAGGAGATCAATACTACAATCATACGACCGGTGAGGAGGAAGGGAGTTGGCTCGGGACCGACTGAAGACCGTGCGCAGATCATGATATTCCTCCGGCACTCCTGTCAAATCGCCAGGTTCCTCCTGAGAAGTAGGGGCAGAAGAAATGGGAGGGATGGCAGACATTAAACACTTCACATGACAAGAAACGTTCCAGGATAGGATAGAATTACTAGACCAATTAATAGAAGGATTATGACATACAAGCCAGGGATGACCCAAAACAACAGGTGTAAACGGTGAACGGAAAATCAAAAAGAAATAGTCTCACTGTGGTTACCAGATACTGTGAGAGTTAAAGGTAGTGTCTCAAATTTGATACTGGGAAGATGACTACCATCTAAGGCAAACATGGGCGTAGGCCTGTCTAACGGTCTGAAAGGAATGTTATGTTTCCGAGCCCATGCTTCGTCCATGAAACAACCCTCAGCCCCAGAGTCAATCAAAGCACTGCATGTAGCACCCGAACCGGTCCAGCGTAGATGGACCGACATAGTAGTACAAGATCTAGATGAAGGGACCTGAGTAGTAGCGCTCACCAGTAGCCCTCCGCTTACTGATGGGCTCTGGCCTCTTACTGGACATGAATTAACAAAATGTCCAGCAACTCCGCAATAGAGGCACAGGCGGTTGGTGATCCTCCGTTCCCTCTCCTTATTCGAGATGCGAATCCCTCCCAGCTGCATGGGCTCAGTCTCAAAGCCAGAGGAGGGAGATGGTTGCGATGCGGAGCAGGGAAACACCGTTGATGCGAGCTCTTTCCACGAGCCCGGTGACGAAGATCTACCCGTCGTTCTATGCGGATGGCGAGAGCAATCAAAGAGTCCACATCTGAAGGAACCTCCCGGGAGAGAATCTCATCCTTAACCACTGCGTGGAGTCCCTCCAGAAAACGAGCGAGCAGCGCCGGCTCGTTCCACTCACTAGAGGCAGCAAGAGTGCGAAACTCAATGGAATAATCCGTTATGGACCGTTCACCTTGGCATAAGGAAGCCAGGGCCCTAAGCCTCCCCACCAAAAACTGAACGGTCAAAAACCCGAATCATCTCCTCTTTAAAGTTCTGGAATCTGTTAGAGCAATCAGCCCTTGCCTCCCAGATAGCTGTGCCCCATTCTCGAGCCCGGCCAGTAAGGAGTGAAATGACGTAAGCAACCCGAGCTCTCTCTCTAGAGTATGTGTGGGGTTGGAGAGAGAACACAATCTCACACTGCGTGAGAAAGGAGCGGCACTCAGTGGGCTGCCCGGAGTAGCAAGGTGGGTTATTAACCCTGGGTTCTGGAGGCTCGGCAGGCCAGGGAGTAACAGGTGGCACGAGACGTAGACTCTGGAACTGTCCAGAGAGGTCGGAAACCTGAGCGGCCAGGTTCTCCACGGCATGGCGAGCAGCAGACAATTCCTGCTCGTGTCTGCCGAGCATGGCTCCTCTCGACGGCAGTGTAGTCTGAAGTCGCTGTCCATTCCTTGGTCTTCCTTCTGTCATGCAGGTAAAAGAGGACCCAAAAGCGACTTAACAGAAACAGAGTTTATTAAAGTCCAAAACGGAATAACAGAATTCCTCTAGACTTGTAGAGGGGAAACAACTGGAGAAGCGGCTGCAGGTCTAGGCGCAGGCCGTAGTCGACTGAGACACCTGCTCACACGCAGCATCTGATGAAGGCACAAAACACGACAGGACAGGGTGATACACAATCACGGCAAAAACACGACAGGACAGGGCGAAACGCAATCACGGCATGGTGAATACAATACAAGGAACCGACGGAACAGGAACGGATCACAAAGGAATAAATAGGGACTCTAATCAGGGGAAAGGATCTGTGGGAAGACTAAATGATGATTAGGGGAATAGGAACAGCTGGGAGCAGGAACGGAACGACAGAGAGAAGAGAGAGCGAGAGAGTGAGAGAGGGAGGGGGAGAGAGAGGGATAGAACCAAACAAGACCAGCAGAGGGAAACGAATAGCATGGGGAGCACAGGGACAAGACATGACAATAAATGACAAACATGACAATAAAAGTCAAGTGGTGCTACCGTAGCAGAGAGCAGACACCAGAGAGCAGACACCAGAGAGCAGAGACCAGAGCGGTAAGGGGCTGCTGGAGGGAGACAGACAGGAACAGCAAATAATGGAGTGTCAAGTGTTTTGATTTTTCATCGTGGACTCTGGGCTATTGCATTTTCTGAACTTGGGAACGTGGGGAGAGGTATGAGTATGGGGAGGGGACCCTGTCTCGCTGGTAGCCATGGTAACAACAGTAGGGGGATATTGTGGCTGTTAAAAGGGCTGCGGCGTAAATGTGAAACAACTGCTTTCCCCTAATCTTCTACCTGATTCTACACCACGCCCTGTGTGGGTGTGACTGGGATCAGAGAACAGTGAACATGAGTGTTTTTATTCATGGTGTGTTTGGAATTTGACATCCCGTGTTTCCATTTGCGATGAGTTTCCAAGGACCCTTAAAAGAGCCACAAGCATTGCTACCCTGTCGTCCATTAGAAGACCTGTTAATCTGAGAAACAACTGTCACTGATCCAGCAAAACAAATATGATATCTATCTAGTCTTCTGATATGTATTCAAAACCAAGAGCAAGAAAACAATGAATAAACAATCAGATGAGTGTGTATGAAAGGAACAGTCCAGCCGCTGAACATGACGGACGGTGTGCAGCGAGCCACACGTCTACTGGAGCTCCCTCTCGGCCGGCAGGCGTCACGTACACTCAGCACCCCGTGTATTTGACAGATCCCATTTTTTAGAGTGGGCTCCGGCTGATCACGATACAGGGCTTCAATTTACCCAAGATGTTGGAAAAACAAGCATTCACTTTATTTTTTTTATTTTTTTGGGGGGGGGGATCGAGAGAGAGGGACTGGGAGGAGAGAAAGAGAAGAGAAGAGAGAAAATAGTAATTTAACCAGCATGTGGGTCAGTGATCTGGAAACTCTGTAAAATTGCTTTTATATTCAGTTCATCTGCTCCTCCACCTATAGTACTGACAGTCTCTTCTCCTCCTATAGTACTGACTGTCTCTTCTCCTCCTATAGTACTGCCTGTCTCTTCTCCTCCTATAGTACTGACTGTCTCTTCTCCTCCTATAGTACTGCCTGTCTCTTCTCCTCCTATAGTACTGACTGTCTCTTCTCCTCCTATAGTACTGCCTGTCTCTTCTCCTCCTATAGTACTGCCTGTCTCTTCTCCTCCTATAGTACTGACTGTCTCTTCTCCTCCTATAGTACTGACTGTCTCTTCTCCTCCTATAGTACTGCCTGTCTCTTCTCCTCCTATAGTACTGACTGTCTCTTCTCCTCCTATAGTACTGACTGTCTCTTCTCCTCCTAAAGTACTGACAGTCTCTTCTCCTCTCATATAGTACTGACAGTCTCTTCTCCTCCTATAGTACTGACAGTCTCTTCTCCTCCTATAGTACTGACTGTCTCTTCTCCTCCTATAGTACTGACTGTCTCTTCTCCTCCTATAGTACTGACTGTCTCTTATCCTCCTATAGTACTGACAGTCTCTTATCCTCCTATAGTACTGACAGTCTCTTCTCCTCCTATAGTACTGACAGTCTCTTCTCCTCCTATAGTACTGACAGTCTCTTCTCCTCCTATAGTACTGACAGTCTCTTCTCCTCCTATAGTACTGACTGTCTCTTCTCCTCCTATAGTACTGACAGTCTCTTCTCCTCCTATAGTACTGACTGTCTCTTCTCCTCCTATAGTACTGACTGTCTCTTCTCCTCCTATAGTACTGACTGTCTCTTCTCCTCCTATAGTACTGACTGTCTCTTCTCCTCCTATAGTACTGACTGTCTCTTCTCCTCCTATAGTACTGACTGTCTCTTGTCCTCCTATAGTACTGACTGTCTCTTGTCCTCCTATAGTACTGACTGTCTCTTCTCCTCCTAAAGTACTGACAGTCTCTTCTCCTCTCCTATAGTACTGACTGTCTCTTGTCCTCCTATAGTACTGACTGTCTCTTGTCCTCCTATAGTACTGACTGTCTCTTGTCCTCCTATAGTACTGACTGTCTCTTCTCCTCCTATAGTACTGACTGTCTCTTGTCCTCCTATAGTACTGACAGTCTCTTCTCCTCTCCTATAGTACTGACTGTCTCTTGTCCTCCTATAGTACTGACAGTCTCTTCTCCTCCTATAGTACTGACTGTCTCTTGTCCTCCTATAGTACTGACTGTCTCTTGTCCTCCTATAGTACTGACAGTCTCTTCTCCTCCTATAGTACTGACAGTCTCTTCTCCTCCTATAGTACTGACAGTCTCTTCTCCTCCTATAGTACTGACTGTCTCTTCTCCTCCTATAGTACTGACTGTCTCTTCTCCTCCTATAGTACTGACTGTCTCTTCTCCTCCTATAGTACTGACTGTCTCTTCTCCTCCTATAGTACTGACTGTCTCTTGTCCTCCTATAGTACTGACTGTCTCTTGTCCTCCTATAGTACTGACTGTCTCTTCTCCTCCTAAAGTACTGACAGTCTCTTCTCCTCTCCTATAGTACTGACTGTCTCTTGTCCTCCTATAGTACTGACTGTCTCTTGTCCTCCTATAGTACTGACTGTCTCTTGTCCTCCTATAGTACTGACAGTCTCTTCTCCTCCTATAGTACTGACTGTCTCTTGTCCTCCTATAGTACTGACTGTCTCTTGTCCTCCTATAGTACTGACTGTCTCTTGTCCTCCTATAGTACTGACAGTCTCTTCTCCTCCTATAGTACTGACTGTCTCTTGTCCTCCTATAGTACTGACTGTCTCTTGTCCTCCTATAGTACTGACAGTCTCTTCTCCTCCTATAGTACTGACTGTCTCTTCTCCTCCTATAGTACTGACTGTCTCTTCTCCTCCTATAGTACTGACTGTCTCTTCTCCTCCTATAGTACTGACTGTCTCTTGTCCTCCTATAGTACTGACAGTCTCTTCTCCTCCTATAGTACTGACTGTCTCTTGTCCTCCTATAGTACTGACAGTCTCTTCTCCTCCTATAGTACTGACAGTCTCTTCTCCTCCTATAGTACTGACTGTCTCTTGTCCTCCTATAGTACTGACAGTCTCTTCTCCTCCTATAGTACTCTCCATCTCTCTGTCTCTCCCTCTCCCTGCTTCGAAGAGTGGCATTAAAAAAATGACCTCCCATTGGGCTAATGTAAAGCCACCAACAGCAGGTAGGTGTATTTCAAAAGGCTAGAGCTGTCTGGGCTCTGATGGGAGCTGACGAACGAATGATGGAGGGAGGGAGGTAGGGACAGATAGACAGGCCGAGGCAGGAGCATCAGTTAGAGATCTGAGATCAGAGAGAATGTCTAGGGCCACTATATGAAGCATATAAGGATATCAGGGATTGTAAAGTATGGTCTGTAGGTAGGCCTGCTCTAAGGACTAAACATGTAGATGTCTGACTGGGGATCTCCTAGAAACTAGAGTATAATGTGCTTCTTACAGTATAAACTGCAAGGCTCTTGTGAAGGAAGTCAGATATTTCCATATCCAGAGACCCTGCTGAGAGATCAGGGGTCTGCGTTGGGGCTCTGGAGCTGTGCTGAGACAGTGGTCTGACTGAACCGAAGTGACTCCCTCTAACCAGGACCCATGTAATATTAATGACAAAATGCCATGCCACTGTGTCAACTCAATGACCTCTGGGTCCCCAGGGTGGGCCAGCGGGCTCATGGGAACTACAGCCAGTCTATCTGACAGCATTCCTACTGTAGTTAGGAGTGGTGGGATGGTGGTGAACGGGGAGACACAAAAAGCAAAGCCTTGTACCCACAGCACAGTGGACCTTCAAAGACAACGGGAGTCTGGCCTCGGTGGAGACCTCATGGAACGACAGCCACGTTTTTTAAAGAGAGTGAGGGGGGAAATAGAACACAGAGAACAGAGTCTAGGAGGGACAGCAGATGGACCTTTGGAAAAGATAGGTATTGACAACCCAGAGGCCCTATACCCCCCTTACCTTTCTCTGGCCTTTAGTCCCCCCACCCTCGCTTTTTCCACTCCTGTTTTAGCTGTGGTTTGGAGTCTATGCTTCTCTGCCCAGACTGTTTTGCGCCACATTCGGCTAATGCAGGTTGAGGTCTCTCTAGTGGTCTCTATGGTCTCCGTGTAGGCATGTCAGAGGCCCAGAGCAGAGCACAGCTAGAGACTAGAGTGGTTTAACACAGAGGGGCCATGCCACAGAGCTCACACACACACACACACACACACACACACACACACACACACACACACACACACACACACACACACACACACACACACACACACACACACACACACACACACACACACACACACACACACACACACACACACACACACACACACACACACACAGGAACTGAAAAGCAGTGGTCTGCACTCTCAACTGGGACAGCCTGTTCTGTGCACATTTCTCATGTCTTACAGCCTACTTATTACTATGAATGGTTGTGGTGCAAACAGAGAATGTTGTTTTTAGAATCCTCTTTCAACCCAACCCAGATGAGAGCCAAAGCTCATCATTCCAGCGTTTCCCATCCAGATCCCCTACAGAGTAGCCATCTGCTTATACAGTGTCTTTCCCATTGCTCTGTTTAGTCTTTTTATGTGAAAGGCTAAAATACAGTCATGGAATAGACGAGATAAATGTCAATGTGTTATTGTAGTAAATCACATTGAAGTATTGTCTAGAGTAATAGAACCATGGTCAGCCCAGAGCATGTTGCTCTGTTCCCGTGTCTATTAGATTGTGTCTCTGTTCAGTTATTTTTTGACAGAATCCTAGAGGAGAATGAAATGAGAGCTGATTCCCATGAATACGACTGGCACATGGGCGTGATGAGATCAGAGAGACTCTCCTGTCAGCATCCCCTGTCCCCTTCTCAGGCCAGGGTCACTCTCTGCGTCACTGTCTCTATGGGTTTGTGTTTGATATGTCTGCGCCTGTGTGTGTGTGTGTGTGTGTGTGTGTGTGTGTGTGTGTGTGTGTGTGTGTGTGTGTGTGTGTGTGTGTGTGTGTGTGTGTGTGTGTGTGTGTGTGTGTGTGTGTGTGTGTGTGTGTGTGTGTGTGTGTGTGTGTGTGTGTGTGTGTGTGTGTGTGTGTGTGTGTGTGTGTGTGTGTGTGTGTGTGTGTGTGTGTGTGTGTGTGTGTGTGTGTGTGAGTGTGTGTGTGCGCGCCCATGTGCGTCCCCGCTCCAGGTTATTGTGTTTTGGGTTAGTCCGGAGTGACAGAGAGGTCAGTGGAGTCCTGGGAGGAACAAGCCTTCACGTCGATATTAAAAGCAACCGTCAAACTCTGTCGTCTTATTTGAAGGGACTGCTCGCTCAATAGAATGACAAAGGCCAGCGTCCCCGTCAGGATGGCAGAGTTAAAGACCAGGATATTAACAGGATATCGTTTTTTTTGTATAAGTACTGTTTTTTTCTTCTCTCCCTGGGCTTTAGGAAAACCCTGAGTGGCATGTGATGATTACAGTGGACAGGTGTGTTCTATCCCTAAAATGCTATTTGGAGATCGTCATTACTTTGGTTGCTGTAACATCATTAATCTCAGTCGATCTTCAAACACATAGCCCATTAGCTATGCATATAGTCGCATTCGCTCACACTAACTCAGCCCCCGGATTAAAAACTGTCATTTAATACTTAAAGAGGGATCTGCAAGCAGAAAAAAAGTGTTTTATTAACAAAAGGTAAACAAATAAGGACGCTTCACAGAAAATGAATCTTTGCAGTTTTACAGCAAATTTCCTGCAATACTACACATTTGGCCATGACTTATGCCATGACTTATGCCATGACTTATGCCATGACTTATGCCATGACTTATGCCATGATTTATGCCATGACTTATGCCATGACTTATGCCATGACTTATGCCATGACTTATGCCATGACTTAATGCCATGTTATTATGATATCTGAATGAGCGTGACTAACAACATGAATGGGGGCCCCCTGGAGGTCAGGGCCCCTGGGAACGTGCCCTGCGTGCCCGATCGGTAATAGATAGCTGTCTAGAAACTCGACTAATTTACCAATCTAAACTGTATAAACTGACATGGGCTAATTGAGTGACTGTCAATAAGTGACATATAGACTAACGAGGAAACCTGCTGATGCACAACCAAGTTTCAAAATTTCACCTTGTGTATTCTACCCTCTCAACCCCGACTGAGTTCCCAATAAAATAAAAAAAGAAGAATGTTATTTTTATTTGAACATTTTCTTCGGATGGAGCTTACGGCCCTGGTCATATTGATAGTCACTGAATCAAGCCTTCTGTGCTGAGAAATTCCCTCCTGGTTAATATCTGTCAACCCCCATAACATTTATCTCCACATCCTTTTGGACTTTGGACATTTCAATCCGACGTCTTTATAGGTACTGTTATAGACCCGCATATTTCTTGAAACTGGCTGTCATTTCAATCAGTGTCTCCTGTCATATGTTATCTGATGAGGGAGAGAGACAGTAGAATCCTCTCCCAGCTCAGGCCCTGTAGACAGCGTGGTCCAGATTTCAGTGTGTGTGTGTGTGTGTGTGTGTGTGTGTGTGTGTGTGTGTGTGTGTGTGTGTGTGTGTGTGTGTGTGTGTGTGTGTGTGTGTGTGTGTGTGTGTGTGTGTGTGTGTGTGTGTGTGTGTGTGTGTGTGGTGTTGGGTCGGGTCGGGGAGCTGTGCTGTCAGCCCAAATCCCCAATGCCTTAACCGTAGCTTTCTTCTTTAATGAGGCGTGTCTGTCCACTGTCTCAGACCCCCTGTCGAACTACAAATGGGATGACCCTCTCTGCTAGAGCCACCAAAGGCTTCTTCTTCCCTCTCTGCTTTGAGGGGGTTCTTTTGGAATTCTTCTTCCTCTCTCCTCCTTGGTCTCTCACCCAGTGTTGTCTCTTGGGACAGGGCTGAGAGCCATAATAAGGATCATGTCTGATCCAGCTACAGTGTTCAGTGAGGAGAATACAGGGACTGTGGGCTGTATGTCTATTGGCCAGCAATGTCTTCCTATGCCTCCTGTTCCACCATATATCCCCAGTCAGAATTCAATCATCACAACCATACCCTGGGGCAGGGAAGCCTTCCAGAACCCCCTTTGCTGGGTTCAGAGAGCACTGGACCTCTGAGCACTGATACGGAAACACAAAGATCAGTTCTGACTGAGGTCTCTCCCCTGCCTGTCTCTTAGGGGAAATAGGATTGGGGATCGTACAATAAGCCTGTTAAAACAATCCTCTGACATCATGGGCCAGGCCATAGACCACAGTGGGGAAAGCATTGTGGGATTACACCCATCGCCCCCTCAAACTCTGTAAACATGGCAGACAGCTGCTTTAGGTCTGTCTGTCTCCCTGTCTGTCCTTCTCACTCTCTCTCTCGTGCTCTCTGTCTCTTGCTCGCTCGCTCTCTCTCTTTCTCCCCCCCTCGCTATCGCTCTCTCTCTCTCTCCCCCCTCGCTATCGCTCTCTCTCTCTCCCCCCCTCGCTATCGCGCTCTCTCTTTCTCCCCCCTCCCTATCGCTCTCTCTCTTTCTCCCCCTCCCTATCGCTCTCTCTCTTTCTCCCCACCTCGCTATCGCTCTCTCTCTTTCTCCCCCCCCTCACTATCGCTCTCTCTCTTTCTCCCCCCCTCACTATCGCTCTCTCTCTTTCTCCCCCCTCACTATCGCTCTCTCTCTTTCTCCCCCCTCACTATCGCTCTCTCTCTTTCTCCCCACCTCGCTATCGCTCTCTCTCTTTCTCCCCCTCACTATCGCTCTCTCTCTTTCTCCTCACCTCGCTATCGCTCTCTCTCTTTCTCCCCCTCACTATCGCTCTCTCTCTTTCTCCCCCTCACTATCGCTCTCTCTCTTTCTCCCCCCCTCGCTATCGCTCTCTCTCTTTCTCTCTTCCTCACATAGATTATGTGTATGGCACACTGTGTCTTGTTTGGTCCAGACATGCATCTCCGATTTAATCCAAACTTTCAACGGTTCATGCAAAACCATGTTTGTTTTTCATTAGGCTGGCTGCTTCAGGAAACATGTGAATTGCAGCAGACTGCTAGGGAGAGACAGGGGAGAGGCTGACTCAGATTGAGGAGCCTGCATTGCTCACTCATTCCATTCTCTGAAACCGATCCCCTCAAACAGATCCTATATCAAAGCCCTAGGTGACTTTGCTTTGTAAAATGTGTATCAGAACAGTATTGTAATGCAATGATTGTTTTATTACTACCATAGGGAGAGCATTATTATACTCTGCAGGCTACAATTATGTAGTGTAGGCTATACTGAATATTGATTGTGGAAGTATGAATGTCACCCTAGGGCTTTATAGTGTGACATGAGTTCACATCATTAACCAGGCTATTGTCTTTGCCTTGTGTCCTGTGGGGCCCTTGTAGGCTCTAGGGGCTTAGTTCTTGTAGGCTCTAGGGGCTTGGTTCTTGTAGGCTCTAGGGGCTTGGTTCTTGTAGGCCCTAGGGGCTTGGTTCTTGTAGGCTCTAGGGGCTTGGTTCTTGTAGGCTCTAGGGGCTTGGTTCTTGTAGGCTCTAGGGGCTTGGTTCTTGTAGGCACTAGGGGCTTGGTTCTTATAGGCCCTAGGGGCTTGGTTCTTGTAGGCCCTAGGGGCTTGGTTCTTGTAGGCACTAGGGGCTTGGTTCTTATAAGCTCTAGGGGCTTGATTCTTGTAGACCCTAGGGGCTTGGTTCTTGTAGGCCCTAGGGGCGTGGTTCTTATAAGTTATAGGGGCTTGGTTCTTGTAGGCCCTAGGCGCGTGGTTCTTATAGGCCCTAGGGGCATGGTTCTTGTAGGTTCTAAGGGCGTGGTTTTTGTCGGCTCTAGGGGCTTGGTTATTATAAGCCCTAGGGGCTTGGTTCTTGTAGCCTCTGGGGGCTTGGTTCTTGCAGGCTCTAGGTGCATGGTTCTTGTCGGCTCTAGGGGCTTGAATCTTGTAGGCCCTAGGGGATTGGTTCTTGTAGGCTCTAGGGGCTTGGATCTTGTAGGCCCTAGGGGCTTAGTTCTTTTATAGGCTCTAGGGGCTTGGATCTTGTAGGCCCTAGGGGCTTGGTTCTTATAGGCTCTAGGGGCTTGGTTCTTGTAGGCTCTAGGAGCTTAGATCTTGTAGGCCCTAGGGGCTTAGTTCTTTTATAGGCTCTAGGGGCTTGGATCTTGTAGGCCCTAGGGGCTTAGTTCTTTTATAGGCTCTAGGGGCTTGGATCTTGTAGGCCCTAGGGGCTTGGTTCTTATAGGCTCTAGGGGCTTGGTTCTTGTAGGCTCTAGGAGCTTAGATCTTGTAGGCCCTAGGGGCTTAGTTCTTTTATAGGCTCTAGGGGCTTGGATCTTGTAGGCCCTAGGGGCTTGGTTCTTATAGGCTCTAGGGGCTTGGATTTTGTGGCTCTAGGGGCTTGGTTCTTGTAGGCTCTAAGGGCTTGGTTCTTGTAGGCTCTAGGGGCTTGGTTCTTGTAGGCTCTAGGGGCTTGGATCTTGTAGGCCCTAGGAGCTTAGATCTTGTAGGCCCTAGGGGCTTAGTTATTTTATAGGCTCTAGGGGCTTGGATCTTGTAGGCCCTAGGGGCTTAGTTCTTTTATAGGCTCTAGGGGCTTGGATCTTGTAGGCCCTAGGGGCTTAGTTCTTTTATAGGCTCTAGGGGCTTGGATCTTGTAGGCCCTAGTGGCTTAGTTCTTTTATAGGCTCTAGGGGCTTGGATCTTGTAGGCCCTAGGGGCTTAGTTCTTTTATAGGCTCTAGGGGCTTGGATCTTGTAGGCCCTAAGGGCTTGGTTCTTGTAGGCTCTAGGGGCTTGGTTCTTGTAGGCTCTAGGGGCTTGGTTCTTGTAGGCTCTAGGGGCTTGGATCTTGTAGGCCCTAGGGGCTTGGTTCTTATAGGCTCTAGGGGCTTGGATTTTGTGGCTCTAGGGGCTTGGTTCTTATAGGCTCTAGGGGCTTGGATTTTGTGGCTCTAGGGGCTTGGTTCTTGTAGGCTCTAGGGGCTTGGTTCTTGTAGGCTCTAGGGGCTTGGATCTTGTAGGCTCTAGGGGCTTGGATCTTGTAGGCCCAAGGGGCTTGGATCTTGTAGGCCCTAGGGGATTGGTTCTTGTAGGCTCTAGGGGCTTAGATCGTGTAGGCCCTAGGGGCTTGGTTCTTATAGGCTCTAGGGGCTTGGATTTTGTGGCTCTAGGGGCTTGGTTCTTGTAGGCTCTAGGGGCTTGGATTTTGTGGCTCTAGGGGCTTGGTTCTTGTAGGCTCTAGGGGCTTGGTTCTTGTAGGCTCTAGGGGCTTGGATCTTGTAGGCTCTAGGGGCTTGGATCTTGTAGGCCCAAGGGGCTTGGATCTTGTAGGCACTAGGGCCTTGGTTCTTGTAGGCCCTAGGGGCGTGGTTCTTGTAGGCCCTAGGGGCTTGGTTCTTGTAGGCCCTAGGGGCTTGGTTCTTGTAGGCCCTAGGGGCTTGGTTCTTGTAGGCCCTAGGGGCTTGGTTCTTGTAGACTCTAGGGGCTTGGTTTTTGTAGGCACTAGGGCCTTGGTTCTTGTAGGCCCTAGGGGCGTGGTTCTTGTAGGCCCTAGGGGCTTGGTTCTTGTAGGCCCTAGGGGCTTGGTTCTTGTAGACTCTAGGGGCTTGGTTTTTGTAGGCACTAGGGCCTTGGTTCTTGTAGGCCCTAGGGGCGTGGTTCTTGTAGGCCCTAGGGGCTTGGTTCTTGTAGGCCCTAGGGGCTTGGTTCTTGTAGGCACTAGGGGCTTGGTTCTTGTAGGCTCTAGGGGCGTGGTTCTTGTAGGCCCTAGGGGAGTGGTTCTTGTAGGCACTAGGGGCTTGGTTCTTATAAGCTCTAGGGGCTTGATTCTTGTAGACCCTAGGGGCTTGGTTCTTGTAGGCCCTAGGGGCGTGGTTCTTATAAGTTATAGGGGCTTGGTTCTTGTAGGCCCTAGGCGCGTGGTTCTTATAGGCCCTAGGGGCATGGTTCTTGTAGGTTCTAAGGGCGTGGTTTTTGTCGGCTCTAGGGGCTTGGTTATTATAAGCCCTAGGGGCTTGGTTCTTGTAGCCTCTAGGGGCTTGGTTCTTGCAGGCTCTAGGTGCATGGTTCTTGTCGGCTCTAGGGGCTTGAATCTTGTAGGCCCTAGGGGCTTGGTTCTTATAGGCTCTAGGGGCTTGGTTCTTGTAGGCTCTAGGAGCTTAGATCTTGTAGGCCCTAGGGGCTTAGTTCTTTTATAGGCTCTAGGGGCTTGGATCTTGTAGGCCCTAGGGGCTTAGTTCTTTTATAGGCTCTAGGGGCTTGGATCTTGTAGGCCCTAGGGGCTTGGTTCTTATAGGCTCTAGGGGCTTGGTTCTTGTAGGCTCTAGGAGCTTAGATCTTGTAGGCCCTAGGGGCTTAGTTCTTTTATCGGCTCTAGGGGCTTGGATCTTGTAGGCCCTAGGGGCTTGGTTCTTATAGGCTCTAGGGGCTTGGATTTTGTGGCTCTAGGGGCTTGGTTCTTGTAGGCTCTAGGGGCTTGGTTCTTGTAGGCTCTAGGGGCTTGGTTCTTGTAGGCTCTAGGGGCTTGGATCTTGTAGGCCCTAGGGGCTTAGTTCTTTTATAGGCTCTAGGGGCTTGGATCTTGTAGGCCCTAGGGGCTTGGTTCTTATAGGCTCTAGGTGCTTGGATTTTGTGGCTCTAGGGGCTTGGTTCTTGTAGGCTCTAGGGGCTTGGTTCTTGTAGGCTCTAGGGGCTTGGTTCTTGTAGGCTCTAGGGGCTTGGATCTTGTAGGCCCTAGGGGCTTGGTTCTTATAGGCTCTAGGGGCTTGGATTTTGTAGGCTCTAGGGGCTTGGTTCTTATAGGCTCTAGGGGCTTAGATTTTGTGGCTCTAGGGGCTTGGTTCTTGTAGGCTCTAGGGGCTTGGTTCTTGTAGGCTCTAGGGGCTTGGATCTTGTAGGCTCTAGGGGCTTGGATCTTGTAGGCCCAAGGGGCTTGGATCTTGTAGGCCCTAGGGGATTGGTTCTTGTAGGCTCTAGGGGCTTAGATCGTGTAGGCCCTAGGGGCTTGGTTCTTATAGGCTCTAGGGGCTTGGATATTGTGGCTCTAGGGGCTTGGTTCTTGTAGGCTCTAGGGGCTTGGATTTTGTGGCTCTAGGGGCTTGGTTCTTGTAGGCTCTAGGGGCTTGGTTCTTGTAGGCTCTAGGGGCTTGGATCTTGTAGGCTCTAGGGGCTTGGATCTTGTAGGCCCAAGGGGCTTGGATCTTGTAGGCACTAGGGGCTTGGATCTTGTAGGCTCTAGGGGCTTGGATTTTGTAGGCTCTAGGGGCTTGGATTTTGTGGCTCTAGGGGCTTGGATCTTGTAGGCCCTAGGGGATTGGTTCTTGTAGGCTCTAGGGGCTTAGATCTTGTAGGCCCTAGGGGATTGGTTCTTATAGGCTCTAGGGGCTTGGATCTTGTAGGCCCTAGAGGCTTGGTTCTTGTAGGCTCTAGGGGCTTGGATCTTGTAGGCCCTAGGGGCTTGGATCTTGTAGGCCCTAGGGGCTTGGTTCTTATAAGCTCTAGGGGCTTGATTCTTGTAGACCCTAGGGGCTTGGTTCTTGTAGGCCCTAGGGGCGTGGTTCTTATAAGTTATAGGGGCTTGGTTCTTGTAGGCCCTAGGCACGTGGTTCTTATAGGCCCTAGGGGCATGGTTCTTGTAGGTTCTAAGGGCGTGGTTTTTGTCGGCTCTAGGGGCTTGGTTATTATAAGCCCTAGGGGCTTGGTTCTTGTAGCCTCTAGGGGCTTGGTTCTTGCAGGCTCTAGGTGCATGGTTCTTGTCGGCTCTAGGGGCTTGAATCTTGTAGGCCCTAGGGGATTGGTTCTTGTAGGCTCTAGGGGCTTGGATCTTGTAGGCCCTAGGGGCTTAGTTCTTTTATAGGCTCTAGGGGCTTGGATCTTGTAGGCCCTAGGGGCTTGGTTCTTATAGGCTCTAGGGGCTTGGTTCTTGTAGGCTCTAGGAGCTTAGATCTTGTAGGCCCTAGGGGCTTACTTCTTTTATAGGCTCTAGGGGCTTGGATCTTGTAGGCCCTAGGGGCTTAGTTCTTTTATAGGCTCTAGGGGCTTGGATCTTGTAGGCCCTAGGCGCTTGGTTCTTATAGGCTCTAGGGGCTTGGTTCTTGTAGGCTCTAGGAGCTTAGATCTTGTAGGCCCTAGGGGCTTAGTTCTTTTATAGGCTCTAGGGGCTTGGATCTTGTAGGCCCTAGGGGCTTAGTTCTTTTATAGGCTCTAGGGGCTTGGATCTTGTAGGCCCTAGGGGCTTAGTTCTTTTATAGGCTCTAGGGGCTTGGATCTTGTAGGCCCTAGGGGCTTAGTTCTTTTATAGGCTCTAGGGGCTTGGATCTTGTAGGCCCTAGGGGCTTAGTTCTTTTATAGGCTCTAGGGGCTTGGATCTTGTAGGCCCTAGGGGCTTAGTTCTTTTATAGGCTCTAGGGGCTTGGATCTTGTAGGCCCTAGGGGCTTGGTTCTTATAGGCTCTAGGTGCTTGGATTTTGTGGCTCTAGGGGCTTGGTTCTTGTAGGCTCTAGGGGCTTGGTTCTTATAGGCTCTAGGGGCTTGGATTTTGTGGCTCTAGGGGCTTGGTTCTTATAGGCTCTAGGGGCTTGGATTTTGTGGCTCTAGGGGCTTGGTTCTTGTAGGCTCTAGGGGCTTGGTTCTTGTAGGCTCTAGGGGCTTGGATCTTTTAGGCTCTAGGGGCTTGGATCTTGTAGGCCCAAGGGGCTTGGATCTTGTAGGCCCTAGGGGATTGGTTCTTGTAGGCTCTAGGGGCTTAGATCGTGTAGGCCCTAGGGGCTTGGTTCTTATAGGCTCTAGGGGCTTGGATTTTGTGGCTCTAGGGGCTTGGTTCTTGTAGGCTCTAGGGGCTTGGATTTTGTGGCTCTAGGGGCTTGGTTCTTGTAGGCTCTAGGGGCTTGGTTCTTGTAGGCTCTAGGGGCTTGGATCTTGTAGGCTCTAGGGGCTTGGATTTTGTAGGCTCTAGGGGCTTGGATTTTGTGGCTCTAGGGGCTTGGATCTTGTAGGCCCTAGGGGATTGGTTCTTGTAGGCTCTAGGGGCTTAGATCTTGTAGGCCCTAGGGGATTGGTTCTTATAGGCTCTAGGGGCTTGGATCTTGTAGGCCCTAGAGGCTTGGTTCTTGTAGGCTCTAGGGGCTTGGATCTTGTAGGCTCTAGGGGCTTGGTTCTTGTAGGCTCTAGGGGCTTGGATCTTGTAGGCTCTAGGGGCTTGGATCTTGTAGGCTCTAGGGGCTTGGATTTTGTAGGCTCTAGGGGCTTGGATTTTGTGGCTCTAGGGGCTTGGTTCTTGTAGGCTCTAGGGGCTTGGTTCTTGTAGGCTCTAGGGGCTTGGTTCTTGTAGGCTCTAGGGGCTTGGATCTTGTAGGCCCTAGGGGCTTGGTTCTTATAGGCTCTAGGGGCTTGGATTTTGTGGCTCTAGGGGCTTGGTTCTTATAGGCTCTAGGGGCTTGGTTCTTGTAGGCTCTAGGAGCTTAGATCTTGTAGGCCCTAGGGGCTTACTTCTTTTATAGGCTCTAGGGGCTTGGATCTTGTAGGCCCTAGGGGCTTAGTTCTTTTATAGGCTCTAGGGGCTTGGATCTTGTAGGCCCTAGGGGCTTGGTTCTTATAGGCTCTAGGGGCTTGGTTCTTGTAGGCTCTAGGAGCTTAGATCTTGTAGGCCCTAGGGGCTTAGTTCTTTTATAGGCTCTAGGGGCTTGGATCTTGTAGGCCCTAGGGGCTTGGTTCTTATAGGCTCTAGGGGCTTGGATTTTGTGGCTCTAGGGGCTTGGTTCTTGTAGGCTCTAGGGGCTTGGTTCTTGTAGGCTCTAGGGGCTTGGATCTTGTAGGCCCTAGGAGCTTAGATCTTGTAGGCCCTAGGGGCTTAGTTATTTTATAGGCTCTAGGGGCTTGGATCTTGTAGGCCCTAGGGGCTTAGTTCTTTTATAGGCTCTAGGGGCTTGGATCTTGTAGGCCCTAGGGGCTTAGTTCTTTTATAGGCTCTAGGGGCTTGGATCTTGTAGGCCCTAGGGGCTTAGTTCTTTTATAGGCTCTAGGGGCTTGGATCTTGTAGGCCCTAGGGGCTTAGTTATTTTATAGGCTCTAGGGGCTTGGATCTTGTAGGCCCTAGGGGCTTGGTTCTTATAGGCTCTAGGTGCTTGGATTTTGTGGCTCTAGGGGCTTGGTTCTTGTAGGCTCTAGGGGCTTGGTTCTTGTAGGCTCTAGGGGCTTGGTTCTTGTAGGCTCTAGGGGCTTGGATCTTGTAGGCCCTAGGGGCTTGGTTCTTATAGGCTCTAGGGGCTTGGATTTTGTGGCTCTAGGGGCTTGGTTCTTATAGGCTCTAGGGGCTTGGATTTTGTGGCTCTAGGGGCTTGGTTCTTGTAGGCTCTAGAGGCTTGGTTCTTGTAGGCTCTAGGGGCTTGGATCTTGTAGGCTCTAGGGGCTTGGATCTTGTAGGCCCAAGGGGCTTGGATCTTGTAGGCCCTAGGGGATTGGTTCTTGTAGGCTCTAGGGGCTTAGATCGTGTAGGCCCTAGGGGCTTGGTTCTTATAGGCTCTAGGGGCTTGGATTTTGTGGCTCTAGGGGCTTGGTTCTTGTAGGCTCTAGGGGCTTGGATTTTGTGGCTCTAGGGGCTTGGTTCTTGTAGGCTCTAGGGGCTTGGTTCTTGTAGGCTCTAGGGGCTTGGATCTTGTAGGCTCTAGGGGCTTGGATTTTGTAGGCTCTAGGGGCTTGGATTTTGTGGCTCTAGGGGCTTGGATCTTGTAGGCCCTAGGGGATTGGTTCTTGTAGGCTCTAGGGGCTTAGATCTTGTAGGCCCTAGGGGATTGGTTCTTATAGGCTCTAGGGGCTTGGATCTTGTAGGCCCTAGAGGCTTGGTTCTTGTAGGCTCTAGGGGCTTGGATCTTGTAGGCTCTAGGGGCTTGGTTCTTGTAGGCTCTAGGGGCTTGGATCTTGTAGGCTCTAGGGGCTTGGATCTTGTAGGCTCTAGGGGCTTGGATTTTGTAGGCTCTAGGGGCTTGGATTTTGTGGCTCTAGGGGCTTGGATCTTGTAGGCCCTAGGGGATTGGTTCTTGTAGGCTCTAGGGGCTTAGATCTTGTAGGCCCTAGGGGATTGGTTCTTATAGGCTCTAGGGGCTTGGATCTTGTAGGCCCTAGAGGCTTGGTTCTTGTAGGCTCTAGGGGCTTGGATCTTGTAGGCTCTAGGGGCTTGGTTCTTGTAGGCTCTAGGGGCTTGGATCTTGTAGGCTCTAGGGGCTTGGATCTTGTAGGCCCTAGGGGCTTGGATCTTGTAGGCCCTAGGGGATTGGTTATTGTAGGCTCTAGGGGCGTAGATCTTGTAGGCCCTAGGGGCTTGGTTCTTATAGGATCTAGGGGCTTGGATCTTGTAGGCTCTAGAGGCATAGATCATGTAGGCCCTAGGGGGGTGGTTCTTATAGGCTCTAGGGGCTTGGTCCTTTCTGTTTTGCTGACATGAGCAGAATGGCACAGCAGTAAGTCTATGTCTGGCCTGTGACCTGTGTAGTTACAATCGTCTGGATTGTACTGGTCCCACACTGAGAGCTCTGTTGAAAGCAGGGCCTTTACTCTTCACTGAAACATGGCAAACAACAGACTCATGTTGTCATCATGGAATTTAGTGGAGACTGTTATGGACAGCAAAATCAAGAATGAATGAGTGTCTCCCTCCTCTTCTGGCTATCCTATCCCTCTTCTCTCTCCTCCATGATATGTGTGGTTTATGGGTGGATTTTGTCATTTGTCTTTTTGTCTGTTTGTCTCTGTGTGTGTCTCTGTGTGTGTGTGTGTGTGTGTGTGTGTGTGTGTGTGTGTGTGTGTGTGTGTGTGTGTGTGTGTGTGTGTGTGTGTGTGTGTGTGTGTGTGTGTGTGTGTGTGTGTGTGTGTGTGTGTGTGTGTGTGTGTGTGTGTGTGTGTGTGTGTGTGTGTGTGTGTGTGTGTGAGAGAGAGAGAGAGAGAGAGAGAGAGAGAGAGAGAGAGAGAGAGACCAGTCGGTTTACCAGGCTTAAAGTCGATATGAGAGAGGTGTGGGTGACAGGGCCCAGACAGACCCATATACACAGAGCTTTAGAGTGAGAGATTTACACCAGACAGTCTCTCTGATGCATAGAACCACATAACCAGCCCCGCCCGTCTGTCCTGCCACCCCCCCCACACACAGAGAGACTTGGGATGGAGGATAATGTAGAGAGGAAGAGCTTATATCCAAACCACTTCCTGTTTAGTGGGAGCCCTCGAAACCAGTGGAATTCACACTTTTTAAATGGGGAACACAATTTTTCCACCAGTATTTCCTCCATTGTGACCCACCCCAAATCTAATGACACAACCTTCAAATCTGTACATTTAGATGTTTACATCAACATGCATTTACATCAAAATAGAAATAATCCAATAAATATATTTTTCTCAATGTTTTTTTTCTCCAAATGATCATTCTCAAAAACATTTGGAGCGTCATAAAATAATCTGTACTCTTAATGTTTTGTTCCCCCAAAATATATATCCCCTGCGACACGGACTTTGAATAACACTGTTCCAAACCATGCTGAGTGTATTACCACAGTCTACTGATGGACTGACTGACGACTCCCAGCTCTCTACCAGCACTTAGCCACACACTGCCTTACTTAGCAATCTTTGTGTCAATACCCTGACCAAGACTGACTCCCCCACCCCCCTCAGCCTCACTAGTTACTGGCAGATATAATAGCATAGGCAGCAGTATCAAATCTGGTGCCTCTATTAGGAAAGGTAGTTGTTGATGTCTAGTTGAGTGACAGTCAGCTGTGTTTGCTGGCTCTTACACCACTTCCCCTCAAGGCTTCGGTTCACACTAGATATCCAGCTATAATAGGGGTTGTTTGGGAATAATGGCATCTCTGCCAAGCAAATATCACTGTGTGCTGATGACAAAAAGCCTCTTGTGTGGAGTGACAGGTGCTGGCAGAGTGACAGCCACATCAACCCGCCTCATCACAGAGACGTATTAGCCAATGCGAGAGCCGGCCACCAAACTTCGATCCCTGTCATGCGCATGCATTCTTCTTCTTTTGGCGTTCCGAGGCTGGCGTTCCCGAGGCTGGCGTTCCGAGGCTGGCGTTCCGAGACTGGCGTTCCGAGACTGGTGTTCCGAGTGTTCATGCCTGTTTAGCAGTGTTTTGTAGAGGAGAAATGTGACAATATTCATTGGAGAGAGGTTGGGGTTTTGTGGGTGGGTGGGTTGTTCTGTCTGCACGGGTGCTAGCGCTCAATGATGTGTATGGCCATCCTGGAAGGTTACCAGGCGCCAACCCCTCGGCCTGATCTGACATGACATTCTCCTCTCCGCACCCAGTTTGACCCGCATTCTTTCACGCTTCGCCAAGTCAGCACACAGGGAGAGGTTTTTGGTTTTGTCTTGTGTTGGATATTGGGATGAAGAGAGGCAGTCTACTACAGCTTAGATTTGTTTCTGTTATAAATACCTACTTCTGCTTCGAGAGACTCACACAAACACGTTCTGTATTTGGTTACCCTCCTGGGTGTAAACCTGTGTGGTTCTCGGCTGATCAAGGACATTAGTAGGAGATGTGTCCCTCTGATACCTTAGTCTGTGATGTCAGATCTGAAGATCATCTCAAAGAGTAACAGCTCCGCCCACCTTTTAACACGTCCACACTCTGACACATCCACACTCTGACACATCCACACTCTGACACATCCACACTCTGACACGTCCACACTCTGACACGTCAACAACTCTGACACGTCCACACTCTGACACGTCCACACTCTGACACGTCCAAACTCTGACACGTCAACAACTCTGACACGTCCACACTCTGACACGTCCACACTCTGACACGTCCACATTCTGACACGTCCACACTCTGACACGTCCACACTCTGACACGTCAACAACTCTGACACGCCCACACTCTGACACGTCCACACTCTGACACGTCAACAACTCTGACACGTCCACACTCTGACATGTCCACACTCTGACAAGTCCACACTCTGACACGTCAACAACTCTGACACGTCCACACTCTGACACGTCCACACTCTGACACGTCAACAACTCTGACACGTCCACACTCTGACACGTCCACACTCTGACACGTCCACACTCTGACACGTCAACAACTCTGACACGTCAACAACTCTGACACGTCAACAACTCTGACACGTCAACAACTCTGACACGTCCACAGTCTGACACGTCCACAGTCTGACACGTCCACACTCTGACACGTCCACACTCTGACACGTCCACACTCTGACACGTCCACATTCTGACACGTCCACACTCTGACACGTCCACACTCTGACACGTCCACACTCTGACACGTCCACACTCTGACACGTCCACACTCTGACACGTCCACACTCTGACACGTCCACAACTCTGACACGTCCACACTCTGACACGTCCACACTCTGACACGTCCACACTCTGACACGTCCATACAAGCCCGTCTCTCACTGTCTTCACCAGTCCAGCTGAAGGCTTCCAGGTTCCTTGTCCACTTTGATGCCCATATTATATATAATGTGTTACCAAATTGTCGATAGAGTAGATAATGACATTCCCTATGCGTGGACTCGTTTTCATTTGTTATCAGGTCCTAATTCCTGCGGATAACAGTCATTCCCTTGTTTTTGTTGTGCAAAACTGCCAGTTTCAGCAGATCCCCTACTCAGACTCCCCCCCCCCCCCACTCTGCCTTTCCCATCATATCCAGTAACTTCTGATGAAGGTACCGGTATGACATCTCAATCGGTGACTCCACTAGAACCCCCCACACACACACACCTCCCACTGGCCACCCCTCTATGCATGTTATTGTGAATCCCTTCATCTGTGAGACTATAATGCAGCCTGACACCCCTGTTACACCCCCATCCATACTATTATTCCCTCCATTCCCCACACCTTCATCAGGCAGAGTGGGGCTGAAGTCTAACCAGGCAGACCTCTTGCTGAGATGAAACCTGCTTAGACACCTCCTCTACCTTCTCTTCTCTTATCTCCTCCACCTCCTCTCCTCTCTCCTCCACCTCTCTCCTCCTTCACCTCCTCCCCTCTCCTCTCTCCTGCTTCACCTCCTCTCTCCTCCTTCACCTCCTCTCTTCTCTCCTCTTCCACCTCTCTTCTCTCCTCCACCTCTCCTCTCCTCCTGCACCTCTCCTCTCTCCTCCTCCTCCTTCATCACCTCTCCTCTCCTCTCCTCTCCTTCACCTCACCTCACCTCTGCTCCTCTCTCCTCCTTCACCTCCTCTCATCTCTCCTCTCCTCCTCCACCTCTCCTCCTTCACCTCCTCTTTTCTCTCCTCCTTCACCTCCTCTTTTATCTTCTCCTCCACCTCTCCTCTCTCCTCCTCCACCTCTTTTCTCTCCTCCTTCACCTCCTCTTTTCTCTCCTCCTCCACCTCTCCTTTCTCCTCCTCCACCTCCTCTTTTCTCTCCTCCACCTCTCCTCTCTCCTCCTTCACCTCCTCTTTTCTCTCCTCCTCCACCTCTCCTCTCTCCTCCTCCACCTCCTCTTTTCTCTCCTCCACCTCTCCTCTCTCCTCCTTCACCTCCTCTTTTATCTCCTCCTCCACCTATCCTCTCTCCTCCTCCACCTCTCTTCTCTCCTCGTTCACCTCCTCTTTTCTCTCCTCCTCCACCTCTTTTCTCTCCTCCTTCACCTCCTCTTTTCTCTCCTCCTCCTAACATAATCATCATTAATGCCATTGCATCACCATCATCATTGCCAACAGAATTAGGACCATCACACTATTAATACATGTATTATTAGCAAAGTTCTGAGCCCTGCTGGCTGGCTAGTCAGTCTGTAACTCTTCTCTGTGTGTATGATGGATGGAGCTGGACCTCTTGTGCTCCTCTCTATCCCCCCATCCCTCATATCCCTCTCATTTCACACCCAGTAAGCGCACTCCCTGCCTCCCTGACACCTATTAGACTGATGGAAAGTTGTCTCTCCTATACTTTTCCTATCCAACCCTCCTAACTCATCCTTTAGGACTTAGACTGAGTGATGGCCCCAGTTGTAATCAAACCCTTTATCCAGACACTCAATCAGTCTCACCCTATCTGGAGGATATAGCATTGAGGCACCCATCTTTTGTCTCAGATGTGTCCACCGCCCTCTTTATGACATTCTCTACTGCTGGCGATCTTTCTCCATTGCAGGCAGCATGGACTCAGACACACCATCTCAAGCTGGGTCTCTGCTGTTTGAGCTACATTGGAAAATTTGACATTCAATGAGGTGTGTAAATTGAACAGCAGGAGTGTAATGAGTATAGCAGACGAGACGCAGATAGGAAGTCTGAGGGACTGGGACACCTGGGGCGTTTAACGACCAAAGCCTTAGATCGCTTCAATTAAATGTTCCTGAATGGGAACGGAAATGGGGAAAGGAAGGCTCTAGCCAGGTTCAGATCAATATCCACTGGATTACCTAAAGGGAGATAAGGAGGATGATGGGCCAATCAAAGTGGAAGGAGCCACCTCACTAGTCTCCCAGACTGCATCTCTCTCTGTCTGAGTCTCTAGCTGACTCAGCCAGTCTCCAGAGCAATCCTCTCCTGAGTGGAAAGATCCTCACAGTGATAAAGGTAGAGTGGAGGCTAAACAGGCTAATTATCTGCTCAGGAATATCTGCGAAGCCAAACTGAGAGCTCGGCTAGCTCTGGGCTTCATTTCACAAGTTGTTTACATTTTCTCAGGTTTTGTGGATTTTGCTCCACACAATGTGTGCTTTCACTAATCTCTCATCATTTATTTTCTCAAATCTGCCTTGTCGGTCTAAGGTTATAATCTCAGGTCAGCTGGTGGTGAAATATTTGTAAATATTTTAAGTAGGCCTACTTGAAGTGGGAATTTCTCGAGTGTGTACGGGACAAAGGAATAATCCAACACACATGCATAAACAAAACCGCTAACATCCCTAGTTGTGCTTAGTGAGATTTGGTCCACATTTTGGCATGGCTGTTCCTGTCCTGTCCACCTGTTCCTAGGTGTACAGGACAGGAGGTGACAGGATCCTAACAGTAGTGGACAGGGCTCCTATTGGAATCCCTTTGTTCTGCTGTCACGTTCACTGCTGCTGTGGAAACATCCCGCTGGCCAATCAGCTGGCAGTCTCAGGAGTGGCCTCTTTGTCCCTGTCACCACTGGAGAGAGGGCCTTTTATGCCATCTGAATTGCTACTCTGTTTTCCACCTTCCCTCTTGCTTGCTATCTCTCTCTCTCTCTGTCTCTGTCTCTCTCCTGAAGTTCACTTGACAAATATTTGACATGAACTGCTGTTAACACTGACAATGTTTGACATGCAGAAGTATACAGTGAAGAATTGCTTAAGACAAAAATGTCTTGTTACTGAGATTAATGTACATGAAAACAAGGTTTAAGAAATGTGATAATATAATGTAAACACAGTAGGGTAATCATTTGAAATCATTTCCAATGCAGTTGCTTATGTTTTTTCATGCTCTGTCGTCCTCCAGGAATCTTCTTAAAGCTTACTCTTCACTGTACTGACGAGGAATAGCCCTGAACTTTTCTCTCAGCAGAAATGGACACTCGCGGCTTTATATCATTCCTGCCCAGTAAACATTTAGCTGTGTGATATGGCTTTTAGAATAAGTGGGGGGATCTGAATGGAGGCAAAAGGAAGCAAGAGACAACGTCTGTATCATTCCACTCAGGGCCAGCCAGTTGGAAAGAAAGGATTGCTCCCTGGTGAGGGGCTGCCTTGGTATCATCTCTCTCTTTGTCTCTCTTTCCCTCCGACTGGAGCACTGTGGATTGAATAATCCATTCGTTTTCTGTCAGACACACCAGTGTGCTCTGGGACGTCTGCTGTCTAGAAGTCACAGAGGGGGGCAGAATTGGGGAAGGGTTCCCCTCTCCCCCTGTTTTATCTTTTCCAGCAGAGAGGTACGGGCACACCCCCTCACCCCCCACAGGATGGTGGGATTATGCAGCAGCCTAATCCACTTTCACTATCCTAGTCTCTGATGGGATATCATGCACTAAACATCTTTTTGTGTGTTTGTTTGCTGTGTGTGTGTGTGTGCATGCGTGTGTGTGCGTGTGTGTGTGTGTGTGTGTCTGTGCATCTATGTCTTTCTGTCTGTCTTCGCCCGTGCACTTCCTGGCAGACTCAGGTGCCCCTCTCAGATAAGGGCTGTGTAAAGGATTTAGCCTCATCATCCCTAGCGCTCAGAGAGTAGCAGGAAAAAAGTCCTCACGGTTTCTCCTCTCCTATGCCTGGATGCCTTATCATAGGGCTGTGCTATTCTCCCAAGCAAGCCTTCGCTCCAGCACTTTCCTCGTGCCCGCTTTGTGTCAGGGCTCACCATAAAGACAACAGACTGCTACTGTGTGACAGAGATGCCTGCTTAGAGAGGGGTGGAGGAAAGGAGACATTCAGAGTCTCCGACATGGTTAATATTACCTCCCTTTCTGTCACACTCGCACTTTCACACGTATCGCTTGCCAGTCTTCATTGTCCTCATTAAGTAAACCATTTTTTTTATGAAGCAAGAAAGAACCTACAGAGGTCAGTCCAACAAAGTGCAAATGCATGGTTCACTCAATCTATTCCGCTGGACATCTGAATGACATTTCCTTGCACTGTCTATGTATTCGCTGGTCTTCTAGGACTCTCTCCTGCTAAACAGAACATCTATTTCTCAGGAACTAATGACTTGGCTCAGAGAGCAGCTGCTTGCTGTTGTAATCCCAGCTGTTTTTCCTTTGTTGTCCACCTGACCAGAACTGCCTCTGTAAATAACCAGCAGAGACAAGCGAGACACACATTACATGTGGAGCTGAACGCGGTACTCTACAGCACCAATATCACCTCAGGATCCACCCAACATCTGCCTAGCAACCAGCGGAGAATGACAGGATGAAGAGGAACATTTATCTTTCATTTCCTTGGTTAGAAGAGGAAATAAACAGAGATCTTCTTCAGGGTTGATTTTGGCCAGTGATCATCCTTTGTTCTTTGGGAAGAAGTGACGGTGTCCTCTTGTCCCTACCTCCCTGTTAGTTTCTCTCTGTTTGGTTCAAACATCTCTCTCTCTCTCCAGAAAGGAACTTAATGCAGGGATGCCGTTCAAATCCTTGAGCAGGCCGCCTAAGCATTTTTTCTGGTCGTCTAGTCCAAACAGTGTAAAATATTATTTATATAAATAAGAGTTTTTCGGAAGGGAAAATGCTTTCAGTGCAAACTTAGACTAAAACAAGATATAAAGTATGTAGATTGACCTATACTACTCAGTTTTTCACAATTCCTGACATTTAATCCTAGTAAAAATTCCCTGTTTTAGGTCAGTTAGGATCACCACTTTATTTTAAGAATGTGAAATGTCAGAATAATAGTAGAGAGAACGATTTATTTCAGCTTTTATTTCTTTCATCATATTCCCAGTGGGTCAGAAGTTTACATAACACTCAATTAGCATTCGGTAGCATTGCCTTTAAATTGTTTAACTTGGGTCAAATGTTTTGGGTAGCCTTCCACCTGCTTCCCACAATAAGTTTGGCCCATTCCTCCTGAAAAAGCTGGTGTAACTGAGTCAGGTTTGTAGGCCTCCTTACTCGCACGCGCTTTTTCATTTCTGCCCACAAATATTCTAAGGGATTGTGGTCAGGGCATTGTGAAGGCCACTCCAATACCTTGACTTTGTTGTCCTTAAGCCATTACTCCAGGGTGGCAGGGTAACCTAGTGGTTAGAGTGTTGGACTAGTAATCGGAAGGTTGCAAGTTCAAACCCTTGAGCTGACAAGGTACAAATCTGTCGTTCTGCCCCTGAACAGGCAGTTAACCCACTGTTCCTAGGCCATCATTGAAAATAAGAAGTTGTTCTTAACTGACTTGCCTAGTAAAATAAAAAAATATATTTTTTGCCACAACTTTGGAAGTATGCTTGGGGTCATTTTCCATTTGGAAGACCCATTTGCGACCAAGATTTAACTTCCTGACGGATGTCTTGAGATGTTGCTTCAATATATCCACATAATTTTCCTTACCTCAAGATGCCATCTATTTTGTGAAGTGCACTAGTCCCTCCTGCAGCATAGCACCCCCACAACATGATGCTGCCACCCCTGTGCCTCACGATTGGAATGGAGTTTTTCGGCTTGCAAGCTTCCCCCTTTTTCCTTCAAACATAACGATGGTCATTATGGACATACAGTTCTATTTTTGCTTCATCAGACCAGAGGACATTTCTTCAAAAGTACGATCTTTGTCCCCATGTGCAGTTGCAAACCGTAGTCTGGCTTTTTTATGGAGAAGTGGGTTTTTCCTTGCTGAGCGGCTTTTCAGGTTATGTTGATATAGGACTCGTTTTACTGTGGATATAGATACTTTTGTACCTGTTTCCTCCAGCATCTTCACAAGGTCCTTTGCTGTTGTTCTGGAAGTGATTTGCACTTTTTTCACCAAAGTACGTTCATCTCTAGGAGACAGAACGCGTCTCCTTCCTGAGCGGTATGACGGCTGTGTGGTTCCATGGTGTTTATACTTGCGTACCATTGTTTGTACAGATGAACGTGGTACCTTCAGGAGTTTGGAAATCACTCCCAAGGATGAACCAGACTTGTTTTTCTTGGCTGAAGTCTTTTGCTTTTCCCATGATGTCAAGCAAAGAGACACTGAGTTTGAATGTAGGCCTATAAATACATCTACAGGTATACCCCCAATTGACTCAAACAATGTCAATTAGCCTATTAGAAGCTTCTAAAGCCATGACATAATTTTCTGGAATTTTCCAAGCTGTTTAAAGGCACAGTCAACTTAGTGTATGTAAACTTCTGACCCACTGGAATTATGATACAGTGTATTATTAGTGAAATAATCTGTCTGTAAACAATTGTTGGAAAAATGACTTGTGTCATGCACAAAGTAGATGTCCTAACTGACTTGCCAAAACTATAGTTGGTTAACAAGACATTTGTAGAGTGGTTGAAAAACAAGATTTAATGACTCCGACCTAAGTGTATGTAAACTTCAACTTGTATTTGTTTATAATATAATCTTTGAGAACTAACAACCACCCAAGTAAAAGCTAGGCAGTTCGGGAGAATAGAAAATTCGCAAAACAATGAATTTCTCAGTATTGATTTTGTTGTTATGTTTGAGCAAAAGAACACAGCATTAGCCATCGCAAAATGCATAGAATTGCAGGACATTTTAAAATGCCCCTTTCGTTCTCATCATATGTCCTCAATAGTGTACCACAGAGAACCACCATACAGTAGACCCTGAAGATCCTGAAGGAGCTCGATGCAGTTTGCTTGCGATGCAGCTGGTGTCGATTGTGATGCGCGACTTCACATGGCTTAACATGAAAACATGTGACATCCTACAATGGTCCATCTGTTTCTTTCTCACCTGAGACTAATATGAATGTCAATCATATCCAACGAGTGTCAATGGAAACCCATGGGAGTGTATGTCCAGTGTGATGGAACTCCAAAGAAACAACCCTCTGCAGTGATTCGCTACTTGCTGAAGCCAGGTCTGACTGTGAGGAAGGTGTATGATTCTCCCAGTGTTATGCTTAGGAAAGACATGCGGGTTTGGTTTAGTTAAGTCTTCAAGAGGCATGCAGGAGTGTAGACTAGTATCACAGTTAGTCGACTACGACCTGCTCTGTGGCTGTCCCTCCCAACTGCAGTGAGACACACACCCTGATAACATCTGGGTAACGATTTTCTAATGGAAATGTGCCCTGCGGATGAAATAAGAAACCACTTTCTTCTATCGTTCTGCACTTTCAAAAATGCCACACACGATTTGTTTGTGAATCGTTTCTCTCTCACAGTGTCTATGGTGGTTACGTTGTGTGAGTTATGTGGTGATGCGCGAGGCACAGCGTCAGTGTTTGTGTTGAAGGCATTAGCTTAGCTGGGGTTTAAAGTATATTAACACAAAGCAATGGTTACTCCTCTCTCTCTCAACCTTGTGTTACAGTGTGTCAGCTGTGAGAGGAACCTAAAAAGCTGTTTTGTTTGAACATCTGCATCCCAAGGCTTTACCCAATGATGGCTCTACTACGTAGGAGAGGAGAGGGGTCCCACTGCCGACCTTCGGGGCTGGACAGACCTCCCGTCGCCGGCCATGAAAAGACATGAGGAGAAGGGATTAGTAGGGGTAGGAGGGAGGGGGGTTTGTTCACTTGGCGGCCGCTCTTTCAATGGCAACACACAACCCTTCTGACCTGCGTGAGCTATCACCTGAAGAGTTGGGAGGAATCAGGAAATGATCACAGCATCTATTGGCTTGGTAAGAATGCAAACAGACTGCTGGTATAGGGAGAGCTGAGGAGGGGAGTGGTGGCTGTGTACGACTTATTAACTACCCAGTGATGCAATCCTCTCAGGGAGGGTGACTTTTTGGTTTGGCCCATCAGTTGTGCATCAGCATGAATGGATGTTGTCCGGGGATTTTCAGGGGCAGGTGGGCACACTGGCATGCAAGCAATTACACACTCGGACACACACAGTCACACACACACAGTGGCACACAAAGACGCATGCATGTGCACACACACGCATGCGTAATTACTCGCACTAGTTAATCACACACACACACTTGCACCGGCAGGATACAGTATCTGCTACTGTATGACTTTACGGTTGTTGGGAACTATGTCTGCTTCTTTGATATGTGCTTGGTCAGCAAAGGACCAGGATACAGCAGGGTCTTGCTAGGCCCTCGTTGGTGAGTCCACTCACATGTCTGTACAGTGCTGTCACCAGCTCCCTTCACCTGTTATCCTCCTCATTCATAATACATGGACTTCATAATAAATGGACAGCGAATAGATTCATAAATGAATATAACCACAATACATATCTGAACAGCAGTGATTCACATTCAGATGGGCGATACGCTTGAACTGCATCGCTGTGATTGTATTGGCTGAATCACTATGTCAGCTGAAAGGTCAGCTTTACAGCATAGCCGCTCAGGCATGGTATACACTAAGTGGACAGAACATTACACCTTCTGAGTATTTAGTTGCACCCACTTTTGCCCTCAGAACATTGTCAATTTGTTAGGGCCTGGACTCTACACGGTGTGATGTTGGCTGGATGTACTTTGGGTGGTGGACCATTCTTGATACACATGGGAAACTGTTGAGCGTGAAAAACCTTACAGTTTTGCATTTCTTGACACATTCATACTGGTGTGCCTGGCCCCTACTACCGTCCTCTGTTTTGTAGTGTACACAGGGATGGTGTATGTTTCCAAGGACAGAGAAATACATACAAAGGAAGGTGGATTTCTCGTTACTTGGCTACAGTTTTCCAGTGTGGATTTATGTCCACTCTGCTATCAACCTCTCTCCTGACCCTCTTATCTTGACTGAACCTTACCTAATCCCCATCGCTGGGAGCACCTGTCTCACTGACCATTACCGCCCGGCAACCCGCCTCACAGGCTATTTTACTATTGATCTATGTGTGTGTGTGTGTGTGTGTGTGTGTGTGTGTGTGTGTGTGTGTGTGTGTGTGTGTGTGTGTGTGTGTGTGTGTGTGTGTGTGTGTGTGTGTGTGTGTGTGTGTGTGTGTGTGTGTGTGTGTGTGTGTGTGTGTGTGTGTGTGTGTGTGTGTGTGTGTGTGTGTGTACACCATGGGAAGTCACACGAACTAGCTGGTCCATGTAGCTCAGATTCAGTGTGAAATGGGACAGGTCATGGGTATGACAGCAGCACATTGGTGGGTCTCAACAAGGCCAGGAAGATCTATGCAGGGTCATTTGTACATATTACCCACCGTGGCCTTTCCTTTGAAGCATAGCACAGGTCCAGATCAGATTGATTTTAGGCCCCAGATAAAAACATACAGTTTGAGTTTCAGTCGTGTGATGATGTCACAGTGTAGGCTATTTCTTATGTCATTACGAAGTAGTACGGGCAGAAAACCTGTCAAACTTATTGACAGGCTTAATCTGTAATATCCCATTATTATTTTCATCTATAAGGATCATGCAAATTTATAGAAACTATATTTTCATGGGTTTTATGCCTTATAGGCTTACTGCCATGTTGACTGACTGAGTGAGGGTTGAATGGGGTGTTTGGGACAGTGCCCGTGCCTGTGGACCTAATGGCTTCAGGCTTTGCCGGGATGTGCATGGTGAAATCCCCCATAATCACAGCTGCACTGATGCTTTAAGGGGCGCTTTGAGAGGATTTAGCGCTAATGCTAATGTCCAGGTGCCAATCTGTCTGCAATCAGGCTTTACAGCACAGGGCTGGCAAGCGCTAACTCAGAGACGAAGACATGGGCTTTACATACAGCAGTTAACTGAACAGTTAGCCTATATTGCATGGAATAATGGCCATCCAGTTGTAACAGCGAACACTGTTCAGTGTCGTAGAGGTTTGTGTGTGTGTGTGTGTGTGTGTGTGTGTGTGTGTGTGTGTGTGTGTGTGTGTGTGTGTGTGTGTGTGTGTGTGTGTGTGTGTGTGTGTGTGTGTGTGTGTGTGTGTGTGTGTGTGTGTGTGTGTGTGTGTGTGTGTGTGTGTGTGTGTGTGTGTGTGTGTGTGTGTTAACCTTCTTCGCAGAGCTGGGGCCTGGATAGACTGCTTCTGCTCCTGCTGGCCCCATGCTCTGGGACACACACAGGACTGGGCTGTCCATTTTTGATGATGTCAGGGAGCCGGGAACACTGCCATCTGTTTTCTCCTCTCCACTTGGTCCTCTCTCCTCTCCTCTTCTCTCCTCTGCTGTCTCTGGCATGATGATGGGCCCAACTGTGCTGCCGTCACACTGTGGGGTGAATGCTTCATAAATATCACACCATGGGGGAGGTGTGTGAGCGTGCCTCTGTACCCTGGAAAGAGTGTGAGAGGGGTGTAAAATGAATCTGGGTGAGATGTCCTATGAATTCATTGATAGTTGGTGTGAGATGTCGTGTCATGAATACATGTAATTGGCTGTTGTGGTATGTGGACACTGTGACCTGTCAATAGCATTGTGAGACATTGTTCTGTTTCTAATCAAATCACCACCCCTCTGTGCCCACTGCCGATAGCATTCAGCACCATATTGTATTTGTTTTGACACACGATAGATGATCATGTAAATTAACCCACATCTAGTTGACAGGGTGGCTGAGTATTTGATTGGTTGAGACTGGTCACATGGGGTTCCTAGCTGTGACGGTGGCCACATGTTTGCTTGTCCCAGAAATGGACTGTGACACGTGTTTGTAGCTGATTCGTCTATACATATGTATCCCCCACCCCGCTCTCCTCTGCCCCCTCTGCTCTAAACAAATGAAGTCTAATGTAAACAATGCATTGCTGTGTCATGCTGTACTTCAGGAAGCATAAGGGAGGCTGGTCCTGCCATGGATCCTCAGTCACAAGCTGTTGGCTTGGCAGCTCCTTCCTTACTGTAGGGGGAAGGCTGATGGTGGTGGGGCAGGGCCAGTTCTGGGGTTGGAAGGGGGTGAGGCTGTGGGTGGGTATGGGGGATGGGGGAGGTAGGATGGGTAGAGAGGGTTATTGCCACTCCATCTTGTGATGATTCTTTTTCATATTTCGTCGACTCTGGGTGAGAGAAGCTTTATTCTCTGGTCTGTCCCGCCCAGAGTTGGGCCTCCCATGGCACCATGACTGAGACGAGAGAGAAATCAATAATGTGGAAAAAGACAGAGAGAGAGCCTTTGACTGGTCTGCAGGATAGGACAAAGAGAGTAGGAGAATATAGGGTGGGAGAGGAGGACTGGGTGTCGGACAGTGAGGAGAGTGAGGAAGTGAGGAAGGGGGCAGAGGTTAGATAGAAGGAGCAGCGGTTAGATAGAAGGAGCAGAGGTTAGATAGAAGGATGAAGGTGTAGAGGTTAAATAGAAGGAGCAGAGGTTAGATAGAAGGAGCAGAGGTTAGATAGAAGGAGCAGAGGTTAGATAGAAGGAGCAGAGGTTAGATAGAAGGAGCAGAGGTTAGATAGAAGGAGCAGAGGTTAGATAGAAGGAGCAGAGGTTAGATAGAAGGAGCAGAGGTTAGATAGAAGGAGCAGAGGTTAGATAGAAGGAGCAGAGGTTAGATAGAAGGATGAAGGAGCAGAGGTTAGATAGAAGGGTGAAGAGGCAGAGGTTAGATAGAAGGATGAAGGAGCAGAGGTTAGATAGAAGGATGAAGGAGCAGAGGTTAGATAGAAGGATGAAGGAGCAGAGGTTAGATAGAAGGATGAAGGAGCAGAGGTTAGATAGAAGGAGCAGAGGTTAGATAGAAGGGTAAAGAGGCAGAGGTTAGATAGAAGGAGCAGAGGTTAGATAGAAGGAGCAGAGGTTAGATAGAAGGAGCAGAGGTTAGATAGAAGGAGCAGAGGTTAGATAGAAGGAGCAGAGGTTAGATAGAAGGAGCAGAGGTTAGATAGAAGGAGCAGAGGTTAGATAGAAGGAGCAGAGGTTAGATAGAAGGATGAAGGTGTAGAGGTTAGATAGAAGGTGTAGAGGTTAGATAGAAGGAGCAGAGGTTAGATAGAAGGAGTAGAGGTTAGATAGAAGGAGCAGAGGTTAGATAGAAGGAGCAGAGGTTAGATAGAAGGAGCAGAGGTTAGATAGAAGGAGCAGAGGTTAGATAGAAGGAGCAGAGGTTAGATAGAAGGAGCAGAGGTTAGATAGAAGGAGCAGAGATTAGATAGAATGAGCAGAGGTTAGATAGAAGGAGCAGAGGTTAGATAGAAGGATGAAGGAGCAGAGGTTAGATAGAAGGATGAAGGAGCAGAGGTTAGATAGAAGGATGAAGGAGCAGAGATTAGATAGAAGGAGCAGAGGTTAGATAGAAGGAGCAGGCGTTAGATAGAAGGATGAAGGAGCAGATGTTAGATAGAAGGAGCAGAGGTGTAGAGGTTAGATAGAAGGATGAAGGTGTAGAGGTTAGATAGAAGGTGTAGAGGTTAGATAGAAGGAGTAATGCTCTATTCCAGCCTCATCATTTCTCCCCTCTGCCAATGGGTGAGGCCAGGGCACCATATGGGGGCACGCCCCAGCCCTGCAGCTAGCTTAGGTGGGTGGTGTGCCAACCCGTGGATCTGGAATGACAAAGCACCCTACATCAAAGGCCTTAACCAAGTGATGGGACAAAAGTCACCTAACACACTATTCTCTACAGTAGCCATTTTCATGCAGATTTCCAGTCTCAGTCCAAAGTGCATTATGAGTGCCTGGTAAGCATCTGTGTAATAGAGTATAGCCTATGTTAGAGGCAGCATGGCATGGCTGCTCATTACACGGGTGTTTAGCCACACGGAAAGCAACACTTCAGCATTCAGACTCCCCACAGTGTTTTAAAAGGCTGACAGATGCAAGCCTATACATATTCATGTGCTGAAAGGGACAATGGAGCAGCCATAACGTCCATTCACCATCATAGTGTATGGCTTACCATAGCGGTCAGGTATTCATTCCTCTGGGTGGTTGAGCCACGCCATGGTCCTTAGACTGGTGCTTGATCCTAACCCGCTTCACACTAGCACTTAGCCTGAGCTCCACCTGCCTTTGAAGCACCCTAGACTCCCATTGAAGTTAACCACTTTCATTATGCAGTTGAGATCGGAGAGCGGAGGTGTATAATGATGGAGGGAGGGGAGAAGGGAGAGAGTAGAGAGAGGAGGTGTATAATGATGGAGAAGGGAGGGGAGAAGGGAGAGAGTAGAGAGAGGTGTATAATGATGGAGGGAGGGGAGAAGGGAGAGAGTAGAGAGAGGAGGTGTATAATGATGGAGAAGGGAGAGAGTAGAGAGAGGAGGTGTATAATGAGAGGGAGGTGTATAATGATGGAGGGAGGGGAGAAGGGAGAGAGTAGAGAGAGGAGGTGTATAATGATGGAGGGAGGGGAGAAGGGAGAGAGTAGAGAGAGGAGGTGTATAATGATGGAGGGAGGGGAGAAGGGAGAGAGTAGAGAGAGGAGGTGTATAATGATGGAGGGAGGGGAGAAGGGAGAGAGTAGGGAAAGGAGGTGTATAATGATGGAGGGAGGGGAGAAGGGAGAGAGTAGAGAGAGGAGGTGTATAATGATGGAGGGAGGGGAGAAGGGAGAGAGTAGGGAAAGGAGGTGTATAATGATGGAGGGAGGGGAGAAGGGAGAGAGTAGAGAGAGGAGGTATATAATGATGTAGGGAGGGGAGAAGGGAGAAAGTAGAGAGAGGAGGTGTATAATGATGGAGAAGGGAGGGGAGAAGGGAGAGAGTAGAGAGAGGTGTATAATGATGGAGGGAGGGGAGAAGGGAGAGAGTAGAGAAAGGAGGTTTATAATGATGGAGAAGGGAGAGAGTAGAGAGCGGAGGTGTATAATGATGGAGGGAGGGGAGAAGGGAGAGAGTAGAGAGAGGAGGTGTATAATGATGGAGGGAGGGGAGAAGGAGAGATAATGATGGAGGGAGGGGAGAAGGGAGAGAGTAGAGAGCGGAGGTGTATAATGATGGAGGGAGGGGAGAAGGGAGAGAGTAGAGAGAGGAGGTGTATAATGATGGAGGGGGGAGAAGGGAGAAGAGAGAGAGAGGTGTAGAATGAGGAGGAGGTGTATAATGATGGAGGGAGGTGTAGATGGAGGGAGAGAGTAGAGAGAGGTGTATAATGATGGAGGGAGGGAGAGAGGGAGAGAGTAGAGAGAGGAGGTGTATAATGATGGAGGGAGGGGAGAAGGGAGAGAGTAGAGAGAGGAGGTGTATAATGATGGAGGGAGGGGAGAAGGGAGAGAGTAGAGAGTGGAGGTGTATAATGATGGAGGGAGGGGAGAGAGTAGAGAGCGGAGGTGTATAATGATGGAGGGAGGGGAGAAGGCAGAGAGTAGAGAGAGGAGGTGTATAATGATGGAGGGAGGGGAGAAGGGAGAGAGTAGAGAGAGGAGGTGTATAATGATGGAGGGAGGGGAGAAGGCAGAGAGTAGAGAGCGGAGGTGTATAATGATGGAGGGAGGGGAGAGAGTAGAGAGTGGAGGTGTATAATGATGGAGGGAGGGGAGAAGGGAGAGAGTAGAGAGAGGAGGTGTATAATGATGGAGGGAGGGAGGGGAGAAGGCAGAGAGTAGAGAGAGGAGGTGTATAATGATGGAGGGAGGGGAGAAGGGAGAGAGTAGAGAGAGGAGGTGTATAATGATGGAGGGAGGGGAGAAGGCAGAGAGTAGAGAGAGGAGGTGTATAATGATGGAGGGAGGGGAGAAGGCAGAGAGTAGAGAGAGGAGGTGTATAATGATGGAGGGAGGGAGGGGAGAAGGGAGAGAGGAGGGAGAGAGAGAGAGAGAGGGGTATAATGATGGAGGGAGGGAGAAGGCAGAGAGTAGAGAGGGAGGTGTATAATGATGGAGGGAGGGGAGAAGGCAGAGAGTAGAGAGTAGGTGTATAATGAGGAGGGAGGGGAGAGAGAGAGTGAGAGGTGTATAATGATGGAGGGAGGGGAGAAGGGAGAGAGTGGAGGGAGAGAGAGGAGGTGATGGAGGGAGGGGAGAAGGGAGATAATGATGGAGGGAGGGGAGAAGGGAGAGAGTAGAGAGAGGTGTATAATGATGGAGGGAGAAGGGAGAGAGTAGAGAAGGAGGTGTATAATGATGGAGGGAGGGGAGAAGGGAGGAGGGAGGGGAGAGAGAGGAGGTGTATAATGATGGAGGGAGGGGAGAAGGGAGAGAGTAGAGAGGAGGTGTATAATGATGGAGGGAGGGGGGGAGAAGGGAGAGTATAATGATGGAGGGAGGGGAGAAGGCAGAGAGTAGAGAGCGGAGGTGTATAATGATGGAGGGAGGGGAGAGAGTAGAGAGATAATGATGGAGGGAGGGGAGGGGAGAGAGTGTATAATGATGGAGGGAGGGGAGAGAGTAGAGAGCGGAGGTGTATAATGATGGAGGGAGGGGAGAAGGGAGAGAGTAGAGAGAGGAGGTGTATAATGATGGAGGGAGGGGAGAAGGGAGAGAGCGGAGGTGTATAATGATGGAGGGAGGGAGGGAGAAGGCAGAGATAATGATGGAGAGGGAGAGAGCGGAGGTGTATAATGATGGAGGGAGGGGAGAAGGCAGAGAGTAGAGAGAGGAGGTGTATAATGATGGAGGGAGGGGAGAAGGGAGAGAGAAGAGAGAGAGATGGAGGGAGGTGTATAATGATGGAGGGAGGGGAGAAGGGAGAGAGTAGAGAGAGGAGGTGTATAATGGAGGGAGGGAGGGAGAGAGAGAGAGGAGATAATGATGGAGGGAGAGGGAGGAGAGAGTGGTATAATGATGGAGGGGAGGGGAGAAGGGAGAGAGTAGAGAGAGGAGGTGTATAATGATGGAGGGAGGGAGGGAGAAGGGAGAGAGGAGAGAGAGTGTATAATGATGGAGGGAGGAGGGGAGAGAGTAGAGAGAGAGGTGTATAATGATGGAGGGAGGGGAGAAGGGAGAGAGTAGAGAGAGGAGGTGTATAATGATGGAGGGAGGGAGAAGGGAGAGAGTAGAGAGAGGAGGTGTATAATGATGGAGGGAGGGGAGAGGGAGAGAGTAGAGAGAGGAGGTGTATAATGATGGAGGGAGGGGAGAAGGGAGAGGCAGAGAGAGGAGGTGTATAATGATGGAGGGGGAGGGAGAAGGCAGAGAGTAGAGAGAGGAGGTGTATAATGATGGAGGGAGGGGAGAAGGCAGAGAGTAGAGAGAGGAGGTGTATAATGATGGAGGTGTATAATGATGGAGGGAGGGAGAAGGGAGAGAGTAGAGAGAGGAGGTGTATAATGATGGAGGGAGGGGAGAAGGCAGAGAGTAGAGAGAGGAGGTGTATAATGATGGAGGGAGGGGAGAAGGAGAGAGTAGAGAGAGGGAGGTGTATAATGATGGAGGGAGGGGGGAGAAAGGGAGAGAGTAGAGAGAGGAGGTGTATAATGATGGAGGGAGGGTATAATGATGGAGGGAAGGGAGAGAGTAGAGAGAGGAGGTGTATAATGATGGAGGGAGGGAGAAGGCAGAGAGTAGAGAGAGGAGGTGTATAATGATGGAGGGAGGGGAGAAGGGAGAGAGTAGAGAGAGGAGGTGTATAATGATGGGGAGGGGAGGGCAGAGAGTAGAGAGAGGAGGTGTATAATGATGGAGGGAGGGGAGAAGGGGTAGAGAGAGGAGGTATAATGATGGAGGGGGAGGGAGAGAGAAGGGAGATAATGATGGAGAGAGAGGAGGTGTATAATGATGGAGGGAGGGGAGAAGGGAGAGAGAGGTGTATAATGATGGAGGGAGGGAGAGAAGGCAGAGAGTAGAGAGGAGGTGTATAATGATGGAGGGAGGGGAGAAGGGAGAGAGTAGAGAGAGGAGGTGTATAATGATGGAGGGAGGGGAGAAGGCAGAGAGTAGAGAGCGGAGGTGTATAATGATGGAGGGAGGGAGAGAAGGGGGAGAGAGGAGGTGTATAATGATGGAGGGAGGGGAGAGAGAGAGTAGAGAGCGGAGGTGTATAATGATGGAGGGAGGGGAGGGGAGAGAAGGCAGGAGAGGGGAGAGAGAGTAGGAGGTGTATAATGATGGAGGGAGGGAGAAGGAGAGTGGAGGTGTATAATGATGGAGGGAGGAGGTGAGAAGGGAGAGAGAGTAGAGAGTGGAGGTGTATAATGATGGAGGGAGGGGAGAAGGCAGAGAGTAGAGAGGGAGGTGTATAATGATGGAGGGAGGGGGGAGAAGGCAGAGAGTAGAGAGAGGAGGTGTATAATGATGGAGGGAGGGAGAAGGGAGAAGGGAGAGAGGTGTATAATGATGGAGGGAGGGGAGGTGTATAATGATGGAGGGAGGGGAGAAGGGAGAGAGTAGAGAGGTGTATAATGATGGAGGGAGGGAGAGAGAGTAGAGAGAGGAGGTGTATAATGATGGAGGGAGGGAGGGGAGAAGGGAGAGAGTAGAGAGAGGAGGTGTATAATGATGGAGGGAGGGGAGAAGGCAGAGAGAGTATAATGATGGAGGGAGGGAAGGGAGAGAGTGTATAATGATGGAGGGAGGGGAGAAGGCAGAGAGTAGAGAGAGGAGGTGTATAATGATGGAGGGAGGGGAGAAGGGAGAGAGTAGAGAGAGGAGGTGTATAATGATGGAGGGAGGGGAGAAGGGAGAGAGTGTAGAGGAGGGAGGGAGAGGAGGTGTATAATGATGGAGGGAGGGGAGAAGGCAGAGAGTAGAGAGAGGAGGTGTATAATGATGGAGGGAGGAGAGAAGGGTGTAGATGGAGGGAGAGAAGGGAGAGAGGTGTATAATGATGGAGGGAGGGGAGAAGGCAGAGAGTAGAGAGAGGAGGTGTATAATGATGGAGGGAGGGAGAGGAGAGAGTAGAGAGAGGTGTATAATGATGGAGGGAGGGGAGAAGGGAGAGAGTAGAGAGAGGAGGTGTATAATGATGGAGGGAGGGGAGAAGGGAGAGAGTAGAGAGAGGAGGTGTATAATGATGGAGGGAGGGGAGAAGGCAGAGAGTAGAGAGAGGAGGTGTATAATGATGGAGGGAGGGGAGAGGGAGAGAAGGGAGGAGAGATGGAGAGGGGAGAAGGGAGAGTAGAGAGGAGGATGTATAATGATGGAGGGAGGGGAGAAGGGAGAGAGTAGAGAGAGGAGGTGTATAATGATGGAGGGAGGGGAGAAGGGAGAGAGTAGAGAGAGGAGGTGTATAATGATGGAGGGAGGGGAGAAGGGAGAGAGTAGAGAGAGGAGGTGTATAATGATGGAGGGAGGGGAGAAGGCAGAGAGTAGAGAGCGGAGGTGTATAATGATGGAGGGAGGGAGAAGGCAGAGTAGAGAGAGGAGGTGTATAATGATGGAGGGAGGGAGAAGGGAGAGAGTAGGGAGAGAGAGAGTAGAGAGAGGAGGTGTATAATGATGGAGGGAGGGGAGAAGGCAGAGAGTAGAGAGAGGAGGTGTATAATGATGGAGGGAGGGGAGAAGGCAGAGAAGAGGAGAGAGTAGAGGGAGGGGAGAAGGCAGAGAGTGTATAATGATGGAGGGAGGGGAGAAGGCAGAGAGTAGAGAGAGGAGGTGTATAATGGTGTATAATGATGGAGGGAGGGGAGAAGGCAGAGAGTAGAGAGAGGAGGTGTATAATGATGGAGGGAGGGGAGAAGGGAGAGAGTAGAGAGAGGGGTGTAGGTGTATAATGATGGAGGGAGGGGGGAGAAGGCAGAGGCTGGAGGGAGGGGAGAAGGAGAGAGTAGAGAGAGGAGGTGTATAATGATGGAGGGAGGGGAGAAGGCAGAGAGAGTGGTGTATAATGATGGAGGGAGGGGAGAAGGAGAGAGTGTGTATAATGATGGAGGGAGGGGAGAGAGAGGAGAGAGGAGGTGTATAATGAGGGAGGGAGGGGAGAAGGGAGGAGTAGAGAGAGGAGGTGTATAATGATGGAGGGAGGGGAGAAGGGAGAGAGTAGGAGAGTGTATAATGATGGAGGGAGGGAGAGAAGGGAGAGAGTGTATAATGATGGAGGGGAGGGAGAAGGAGAGATGTAGAGAGAGGAGGTGTATAATGATGGAGGGAGGGAGAGAGGGAGAGAGTAGAGAGAGGAGGTGTATAATGATGGAGGGAGGGAGAGAGTAGAGAGGGAGGTGTATAATGATGGAGGGAGGGAGGGGAGAAGGGAGAGAGTGTGTATAATGATGGAGGGAGGGGAGAAGGGAGAGAGTAGAGAGCGGAGGTGTATAATGATGGAGGGAGGGAGAGAGTAGAGAGAGGTGTATAGGGAGGATGAGGGATAATGATGGAGGGAGGAGAAGGGAGAGAGTAGAGAGAGGTAGGTGTATAATGATGGAGGGAGGGAGAAGGGAGAGAGTAGAGAGAGGAGGTGTATAATGATGGAGGGAGGGGAGAAGGGAGAGAGTAGAGAGAGGAGGTGTATAATGATGGAGGGAGGGGAGAAGGGAGAGAGTAGATGAGAGGAGTGTATAAATGATGGAGGGAGGGGAGAAGGGAGAGAGTAGAGAGAGGAGGTATAATGATATAATGATGGGGAGGGAGAAGGGAGAGAGGAGAGAGGAGGTAGATGGAGAGGAGGGGAGAAGGGAGAGAGTGTATAATGATGGGGAGGGGAGGGGAGAAGGGAGAGAGTAGAGAAGGGAGAGGAGGTGTATAATGATGGAGGGGAGAAGGGAGAAGGAGAGGAGGTGTATAATGATGGAGAAGGGAGGGGAGAAGGGAGTAGAGAGAGAAGGTGTATAATGATGGAGGGAGGGGAGAAGGGAGAGAGTAGAGAGAGGGAGGTGTATAATTATGGAGGGAGGGGAGAAGGGAGAGAGTAGAGAGGAGGTGTAGATGGAGGGGAGAGAGTAGAGAGAGAAGGTGTATAATGATGGAGGTAGGGGAGAAGGGAGAGAGTAGAGAGAGGAGGTGTATAATGATGGAGGGAGGGAGAAGGGAGAGAGTAGAGAGAGGAGGTGTATAATGATGGAGGGAGGGGAGAAGGGAGAGAGTAGAGAGAGGAGGTGTATAATGATGGAGGGAGGGGAGAAGGGAGAGAGCAGAGAGAGGAGTTGTATAATGATGGAGGGAGGGGAGAAGGGAGAGAGTCGAGAGAGGATGGGTATAACTGTTTCCTCTGTCTCTGGTGGGGGACAGCTGGCATTGCCATGGCCATGGAGGCACAAATACACCCAGGAGTGCATAATGAGGCGTGGAAGCAGAATTTTGGCAGTTAGGAGGGGTTGGGACGGGCTCCATCATATGTCTGTATTAGCCTTGGAGGAGCCTCCAGCACGCCATCTCAAAGCCCGCCAAACAGCCACCCATAAGCCCACTCACATGTGACTCACGACCAGCATCAAATCAGTTTAAATACAGGCACGCATTTAACCTTGTTACACCACACTGGTTTCACCAGAGGAGAGAGAGGGAGAGGTAGAGAAAGAGAGAGAGCAAGCGTGAGAGAGAGGGAACACGGGAGGGGGGGGTGTGGTGGGTGGGTCTGATCTGAGTAAAGTGGCCCACGTCCGTGACTGTGCGTGGGGCATTTGGCACCACATGTCTCTGGGTGTCATCATTAACATGGTGGCCTGCATTATGCTCACACACAATCCTGTGTGTGGCTGCGCATGACGATGTTGCTAAGAAACACCACATTTCTCTCCTCGCTCGTCAACACATTAAGTTTAACATCTATTCACCAGATTTAGGCGGAGCAGACGGGCCTGTCTTACTGACTGAGTGAGGAGATGCCGACTGTGTTGTAGACTGTGTTGTAGACTGTGTTGTAGACTGTGTTGTAGACTGTGTGTCTGACTATGACCGTGTCATTGACTGTGTTCTCTCTCTGCTGTGTGTTCCAGGTGATCTCAGCCCTGTCCAGGATCTCCCACCACAGCATCGCACAGATCAAGGGGATCAGGTATGTCTTCTCTCCTCCCATTGGCCCATTTGAGAAAGAGGAACATTGAATACGTTCACAGTATCGCTCAATCAGACACGGTTGTTTAATCGTGGTAACAGGTTAGATCTCGGCCCACTTATACCACGGCCTCTATTGATAACCCGTTCTGGAAGGACCACGTGGAAGTCCAGGATCAGATGGCTCAGATCACATCTAAACTCTACCTCATATCTCTCTGTGTCACGTCAAAGGAAATAGCTCACACTAGTTTATTGGGCGCTGCGAAACCGCTTTCGGATTTCTCTGTATTTGTTCAATCTGTTCTCCCTGCTCGCTGGCTCCACAAATAAAGCAGTTTCATCCTGGCGGGCTGGGTAATGAGTTGATGGAGCGTGTCCATTAGGCCCCATGCCAGACCAGGGAACACGGAGACGGGCTCTGGCCATTAATAAATACTACACAGCTTGTTGAGAGGTGGCTAAGTCACTTCTGTCCTGTCTGGCCAGCACAGTGTGGTGAAAACAAATCACAGCCTGTTTGGTTCCTTTACGTTGTTGTCAATTAGCAGATACTCTTATCCAGAGCGACTTACAGCAGTGATTGCATTTTATTAGATTTTTTGTACTGGTCCCCCGTGGGAATCGAACCCACAACCCTGGCTTTGCAAGCGCCATGTTCTACCAACTATCGACTACCCTCCAGAGTGCCATTTGGGGAAAATGTAATTTAATCCAAAACACCCTGGCATGTACAGTACCAGTCAAAACACCCTGGCGTGTACAGTACCAGTCAAAACACCCTGGCATGTACAGTACCAGTCAAAACACCCTGGCATGTACAGTACCAGTCAAAACACCCTGGCGTATACAGTACCAGTCAAAACACCCTGGCGTGTACAGTACCAGTCAAAACACCCTGGCGTGTACAGTACCAGTCAAAACACCCTGGCGTGTACAGTACCAGTCAAAACACCCTGGTATGTACAGTACCAGTCAAAACACCCTGGTGTGTACAGTACCAGTCAAAACACCCTGGCATGTACAGTACCAGTCAAAACACCCTGGCATGTACAGTACCAGTCAAAACACCCTGGCATGTACAGTACCAGTCAAAACACCCTGGCATGTACAGTACCAGTCAAAACACCCTGGCGTGTACAGTACCAGTCAAAACACCCTGGTATGTACAGTACCAGTCAAAACACCCTGGCATGTATACAGTACCAGTCAAAACACCCTGGCATGTACAGTACCATTCAAAACACCCTGGCATGTACAGTACCATTCAAAACACCCTGGCATGTACAGTACCAGTCAAAACACCCTGGCATGTACAGTACCAGTCAAAACACCCTGGTATGTACAGTACCAGTCAAAACACCCTGGCATGTATACAGTACCAGTCAAAACACCCTGGCATGTACAGTACCATTCAAAACACCCTGGCATGTACAGTACCAGTCAAAACGCCCTGGCATGTACAGTACCAGCCAAAACACCCTGGCATGTACAGTACCAGTCAAAACACCCTGGCCTGTACTGTACCAGTCAAAACACCCTGGCCTGTACTGTACCAGTCAAAACACCCTGGCATATACAGTACCAGCCAAAACACCCTGGCGTATACAGTACCAGTCAAAACACCCTGGCGTGTACAGTACCAGTCAAAACACCCTGGCGTGTACAGTACCAGTCAAAACATCCTGGCCTGTACTGTACCAGTCAAAACACCCTGGCATGTACAGTACCAGTCAAAACACCCTGGCGTGTACAGTACCAGTCAAAACACCCTGGCATGTATACAGTACCAGTCAAAACACCCTGGCATGTACAGTACCATTCAAAACACCCTGGCATGTACAGTACCAGTCAAAACGCCCTGGCATGTACAGTGCCAGTCAAAACACCCTGCCGTGTACAGTACCAGTCAAAACACCCTGGCGTGTACAGTACCAGTCAAAACACCCTGGCGTGTACAGTACCAGTCAAAACACCCTGGCGTGTACAGTACCAGTCAAAATACCCTGGTATGTACAGTACCAGTCAAAACACCCTGGTATGTACAGTACCAGTCAAAACACCCTGGCATGTACAGTACCAGTCAAAACACCCTGGCATGTACAGTACCAGTCAAAACACCCTGGCGTGTACAGTACCAGTCAAAACACCCTGGTATGTACAGTACCAGTCAAAACACCCTGGCATGTATACAGTACCAGTCAAAACACCCTGGCATGTACAGTACCATTCAAAACACCCTGGCATGTACAGTACCAGTCAAAACACCCTGGCATGTACAGTACCAGTCAAAACACCCTGGCGTGTACAGTACCAGTCAAACACCCTGGTATGTACAGTACCAGTCAAAACACCCTGGCATGTATACAGTACCAGTCAAAACACCCTGGCATGTACAGTACCATTCAAAACACCCTGGCATGTACAGTACCAGTCAAAACGCCCTGGCATGTACAGTACCAGCCAAAACACCCTGGCATGTACAGTACCAGTCAAAACACCCTGGCCTGTACTGTACCAGTCAAAACACCCTGGCCTGTACTGTACCAGTCAAAACACCCTGGCATATACAGTACCAGCCAAAACACCCTGGCATATACAGTACCAGTCAAAACACCCTGGCGTGTACAGTACCAGTCAAAACACCCTGGCGTGTACAGTACCAGTCAAAACACCCTGGCGTGTACAGTACCAGTCAAAACATCCTGGCCTGTACTGTACCAGTCAAAACACCCTGGCATGTACAGTACCAGTCAAAACACCCTGGCGTGTACAGTACCAGTCAAAACACCCTGGCATGTATACAGTACCAGTCAAAACACCCTGGCATGTACAGTACCATTCAAAACACCCTGGCATGTACAGTACCAGTCAAAACGCCCTGGCATGTACAGTGCCAGTCAAAACACCCTGCCGTGTACAGTACCAGTCAAAACACCCTGGTATGTACAGTACCAGTCAAAACACCCTGGCACCTACTCATTGAAGGGTTTTTCTTTCTTTATACAATTTTCTACATTGCAGAATAGTAGTGAAGACACTATGAAATAACACATATGGATTCATGTAGTGACCAAAAAAGTGTTCAGCAAATCTAAATATATTTTATATTTGAGATTCTTCAAAGTAGCCACCCTTTACCTTGATGACAGCTTTGCACACTCTTGGCATTCTCTCAACCAGCTTCACCTGGAATGCTCATCCCAGACTTGTCCTGCTGTACATGTACAGTACATTAACCATGTGCAGTCAGATCATGAATGATATATATTTCAATCATCCACCATGTCACTGATTCTCTCTCACACCAACATAGGAAGCATGCCAAGAGGCACGTGACCAACACATGGCATGGTCTAGGACACATGAAGGTACATGATGTTAACATGTCTGTCCTTGCAGAGGGGTCAGTGTATATCAGTTGTTAAACACCCACCACACACTCTGGCCTCTCGATTCCTCCTGTCCTTCCCCTACTGCCTGGGATAAAGGCGACTGAGGCCCCTCTGCCCCTGTAATTTTACAGAGACCTGTCAGTCCTCTTCAGTCTCAGCCCCATGCCCCCTGTCACTAAACACAGACGTGTCCCTCTCTCACCCCAGAGACACTCAGCAGTTAAAAACACTCCTCCTGTTCTCTCTCTCTGCTCCTCTGGCTCTCTGTTTCTCTCTCTGTTTCTCTCTATCTCTCTCTCTCTCTGTTCCTCTCCCTCTCTGTTTCTCTCTCTCTCTGTTCCTCTATCTCTCTCTGTTTCTCTCTCTTTCTCTGTTCCTCTCTCTCTCTCTGTTCCTCTCTCTCTCTGTTTCTCTCTCTCTCTCTGTTCCTCTCTCTCTCTCTGTTTCTCTCTCTCTGTTCCTCTCCCTCTCTCAGTGGTCCTCTCTCTCTCTCTCTCTCTCTGTTCCCCTCTCTCTCTGTTTCTCTCTCTCTCTGTTCCTCTCCCTATCTGTTTCTCTCTCTCTCTCTGTCCTCTCTCTCTCTGTCTCTCTCTCTCTGTTCCTCTCTCTCTCTCTCTCCCTCCTCTCTCTCTCTCTCTCTCTCTCTCTGTTCCTCTCTCTCTGTTTCTCTCTCTCTGTGTTCCTCTCTCTCACTCTCTGTTCCCCTCTCTCTGTTTCTCTCTCTCTCTCTGTGTGTCTCTCTCTCTCTCTGTGTCTCTCTCTCTCTGTGTCTCTCTCTCTCTCTGTTTCTCTCTCTCTGTTTCTCTATCTCTCTCTGTTTCTCTCTCTGTTTCTCTCTATCTCTCTCTCTCTGTTCCTCTCTCTCTCTGTTTATCTCTCTCTCTCTCTCTCTCTGTTCCTCTCTCTCTCTGTTTCTCTCTCTCTCTGTTCCTCTCTCTCTCTGTTACTCTCTCTCTCTGTTCATCTCTCTCACTCTCTGTTCCTCTCTCTCTCTCTCTCTCTCTCTCTCTCTCTCTCTCTCTCTCTCTCTCTCTCTCTCTCTCTCTCTCTCTCTCTCTCTCTCTCTCTCTCTCTCTCTCTCTCTGTACCTCTCTCTCTCTGTGTTCCTCTCTCTCTTCTGTTCCTCTCTCTCACTCTCTGTTCCCCTCTCTCTGTTTCTCTCTCTCTCTGTGTTCCGCTCTCTCTCTGTTCCTCTCTCTCACTCTCTGTTCCCCTCTCTCTGTTTCTCTCTCTCTCTCTGTTCCTCTCTCTCTCTCTGTCTCTCTCTCTCTGTTC